>NC_028354.1:9788166-9843786 GCF_000741045.1 Vigna radiata var. radiata
AATACTCAGAGGAATACTTGGCGAGGTAGCTGAGTACCAAAAGTAGTGTTAATACTCATTTGTAATCGTGTGAAGATTATAGTGGAACCCTCTACGAAGGAGACTGGATGTAGCTCAGTTGGAGTGAACCAATATAAAATCTCTTATGTTATTTTCTCTTCTCTTAACTAAATGATCTTCTTGAAAAACCTGCAGTTGAGCTCTATATTTCAAAATACAAGAACTTCCAAGCTAAACGATCATTTCTTTTAAAGAATTTCTTACAAAACACTGTAGTAGAAATATTCTGAATAGCACAACAATCTTATCAACACATTTACATATATTTCAAATGCTCGATAATGTGCTATATCAGAAGGGTTACGAAAAACATTTTCCATAAACAATATTTAAACCCCACCCCCTCCCCTCTTTAGTGTCTTCCAGGTACTTCACATAAAACTTACTAGGATACCATAAAGCATTTCTTGATTTTTGAATTTTAACTTATAAAACAAAGAAAAAGAATTTTGTTCCCTAAAATCTTATTTGGGTCCTTTCAAGTTATAGGAAAGTTACTTTATAACAAGTGATGGAAGTCTCCTTGGACCAGAACTTCAATCTAGAAGATGGAAATGAAATGTGCGGCATAATGTGATAAATTGATGTGGTTAAAGGTGTATTTCGATGAAGGTATGATGTATTAGTGATGCTTGAAGCTCATACAACCTTCCTATTGAGGAAGGAAACTAGGGGAGAAGAAGAAAAACTTTGAATTAGAGAAGACTCAAGAGCAGCATGGTTGGAAATTTCAACAACAATTCTTTACTTGCATCAAAAGTATTCTACAAAGGATAAAAGCATCTTATTTATAGGAAATGGGAGTCTCTAATCTAAACCAAATTTCCCTCCAATTTTTGAATTAAAAGCCAACTACAAAGGCTAGCTGGAAAATCACACATTACATGCCAAGTCACAGGGTACACGTGTGCTAGGTGCAATCTCCAAATGCACTGGAATTGAGCACCTTTAGTGTCCACTAGGCATTTGTGAATCCAAAAACTCATCCAAAGATCTAGGCTAGCTTGATTGTTGGCCCAATAAGCTTGGTTGGATGATCCATGGGCCTAGTGAACGTGTCCTAGAGCTTATTGTATCCTACAAAACAAAAATATACAAAGGTTTTAAGAGAAAAGAAGGAAGAACTAATAGTCAATCTTCCATATAAGCAAGGTCCTTTGCAATCATTTTTCCTCTTGTATTCTTCTTGCCATGGCTCTCGTTATAGGTCTTGTGCTTCCTCTAGATGGTCCTTCATCAAACCCTCCCTATTGAAAAGGATTTATCCTAATATCTCCTTCTTCCTATTGATCATCTCGTGTGAATGGAATTAAATCACATACGTTAAAAGTAGGACTTACACCATATTCAATAGGAAGGTCTAATCTATATGCATTATCATTAATTTTCTTGACCACCTTGAAAGGACCATCAGTTGAAAAATAAGACTGATTTATTATTCTCAGTCATAAAAAATACATTTTAATATCCTTTATTTGTAATAATCTGATTCTCCTAAAAAGGAAAATAGGAAAACTAGGAAAGTAAAATAAAATAAAATATTATATATCTATTTCCTCTAATTAGGAAGATTCTAAAGATATTATCTCAAATTACAACACTCCCCCTCAAGCTGGATCATACAAGATTGTATGAACCAAGCTTGGAATAAACAAACTCAATTGTAGAGAACGTCAATAAACCAAATTGGACAGCAATGGACAAAAGCGAACTAGCACAATGAAACTCCAACTTGGACAACAATGGACGAGCGCGAACTAGCACCATGAAACTTCAACTTGGACACCAATGGACGAGAAAGATTTCCATCAAAAATGGATGATGACTTGTAGCAGCAAACAACAACAAACTGCAATAACAGATGAAGGGCCTGCAGTGGCGAACAACAACAAACTACAGTGACTAGATTGCCATCAATAGTGGCGAACAACAACAAAACTTCAAGAACATGATTTCCATGAGTAACATATGGGAGGCCTTCCAAGGATAACAACCACAAACCTATAGGGACTTAACCACCCTAAACAACAACCAACCTTCAGGGCCTTAACTGCCCTGAACAACAATAAGCGTTTAGGAAACAACTGTCCTTTAGAGGCTAACAGCAACAAACCTGCAGGGACTACAGTACCCTGCAGTGGCTGGAACTTTCTCCTCCTCACGACTGAACAACGGAACGTGTAGGTGGAAGAACTGATAGACTCGATCCATACGAGGAACAACTCTGAATCCCATAACTTCGAAAGAGTCAATTCAACGGTCGGTCTCAAAGAACTACTCCACATTTCAGGTGAGTTGTTATAACAAAGCATTGATGGTGAAGAGATGCTTTCACATTAGTGATGGTAGAAACCAAAAACACTAAATACCAAAGACACTTTGGAGGTCCTAAGTTCTCTACTAGACTACTCCCAAATGGTGATACTTACACTGTATCATAAAAGTACGGGTTAAACTCTAGCCTAAGAAAAAGTTCTCTGTAGGGGAGAAAAATATTTTCCCTCACAATAAACAGTGGAAAGAAAATGCGGCAACTTATTGAGGCACTCTTAATCTTGATCAAAGAAAATGCGGCAACTTATTGAGGCGACAACGACAAACTACAGAGGTTACAATGACTAACTACGACGACTGACTACGTCGACGGCTGACTGCGTCGGCGCCAACTATGGTAGCAGCGGAACAAAGTATTGTTGCTCGAGAAACATAAACGAATGGAGAGGTAGAACCCTTCGTAATGGAGAGGAAAGAACTGACGCGATGGCGTCGAAAGAGGTCTCCTTGTCAAGAGCGGGTCATGAAGTATATCTTAGTGATTCAGTAGAATAGGGAGATGATGGCGTTATAGTGACATATCCGAAGGAGCATATTACAGAGATGAAGGTACGACGACACGATCGGCAGTGACGCGGTGTGATTCCGACATTGGGAGGGTGGCGCGAGACGAACACGCACCCGAGACCAGCTGAAGAAAGGTGGCGTGTGTGGAGGCTTCTAGGAGGTGGATTACCAGGGTTGAGTTGCGCTCCTTGAGGCACACCCAACCCTTATCTTCTCCGGAGAAAATGACAACGACAACGGCAACAACTATCAGACTGATTTGGCGCTCGTGGCGGTGCGTGAATGAGAAATAGCCATTGTAACCAGCGTCATCGCTCGAAGAGACGATCCAGATCCGCTGGTCACCGGTCGAAACTACGACAGTGGCTAACGGTGAACGATGGCTGACGGCAGAGAGCGGCGATGCACAACGAAATACAGTGAACGGGGATTCTGATTGGAAGTTAATGAAGATGTCAACTATGGGCATTACTTAAACTACCAGGTGCAGTTACTGGTCTCAAAAGGAATGGGTTCGAATCCCATTCTGAGACAAATTCCAGAAGTATAGCTTATAGCTAGGTCAGATTCAACTTTGGAAGTATAACTTATAGCTAGGTCAGATTCAACTCTAAAAGTATAGCTTATAGCAAGGCCAGATTCAACTTTGGAAGTATAACTTATAGCTAGGTCAGATTCAACTCTNATAGCTAGGTCAGATTCAACTCTAAAAGTATAGCTTATAGCAAGGCCAGATTCAACTTTGGAAGTATAACTTATAGCTAGGTCAGATTCAACTCTGGAAGTATAACTTATAGCTAGGCCAGATTCTGGAAGCACAATTTTGTGTAGCTGTTATCAGAAGCAGAAGTAGAAGCGTCCTTCCCCTCTGGATGAGCCACCCACGACTTCTTCTTTAGATTCCGAGGAACACGCAAAAACCATCTTCTCTACGGCATGGAAAAGAAGAGGAAAAAGCTTCGTCGGGAGAATAGGATGAAGAATACTCCGGAGAAGAGGAAGAAGATGACGATCTTCCACCACCCATAACCAAAACCAACCCTCTACTCGCTCTCATGAACCCTCATCCCAAATCTGCATGTTCTGATTTCGAAATAGAATCTGAATCAAAGACCGAGTCGGAAACTAAATCCACTCCTACGAAGACAGCGGAAGTAGATCAGACAAGCTCTGACACCAAGTTGAAAAATAAGACTGATTTATTATTCTCAATCATAAAAAATACATTCTGATACCCTCTATTTGTAATAATCTAATTCACCCAAAAAGGGAAATAGAAAAACTAGGAAAGTAAAATAAACTAAAAGATTATATATCTATTTCCTCTAATTAAGAAGATTATAAAGATATTATCTCAAATTACAGCACCATCTCCTCTTTTGTTGTTGGAGCTCATCTCTTAAGTGTATGCTCTCTTGACTAGTCCTCACTACCTTGCACACTAGATTGATGGACACCCATGTTGTGAAGTAGGAAAGTGTTTTCACAAGGTTTTCAAAGAACTTTCACAACTATTAATGAAAGGGTTTTTATAAATACTTTTTTTTTTGTTTTTTTGGAGATTTCTAGAAACTAAGGGAAAAGATGTTCCAAGTAGATCCCAAAAAGGAGAGGTGAGTCACAATGGACAAGCTTAGAAACCAAGTCCTTCCTAGCTAGAGTTTTCTTATGTTACCTTTACCAAAGTTTCTAGGTAAAGATCTTCCAAAAGCTTTTCAAATGCAAATGTAAAATTTCTCCTAAACCAAAAGAAGGTTTACCTAAGATGCAATTACACACCTATATATCACGAAGACTTATGAAAGGAAACAATGCAAGGAATAAGAAGAAAGCGAATTGAAATGCAAATGAAAGTTAAGATGCTAGACAAACCTATGTGAAAGTGCAAGTGACAGTTAGAGACCATTGACACACTTTTGTTAAAGGCAAAATCATTTATGTGCCTAAACACTCATGTTTTGAAGTTTAATCAAATAACATTAAAACAAGATAATAATTAGAAAATAACTTAGGGTGAAAACACAAGACTTAGAGCCTAAACCCCAAACATACACAACTTAAAACTACAACCCCCAAACATAGAACCAGAACCCCCAAACATAGAAAAGCTTAGGTAAACACTTAGGTCTTAGGATATAGAAAAACATGTAGGTTAAAACACCCAAATGCATGGCTAAACGTTGTTATGCCTAAAACGTCTAAGAGAGATTGAGTTAAACGCTCAATGCTTATAAAACCTAGAATAGGTATTCAGCTTCTCTCGAAAACAAAAGAGTTCAAGACAATGTCTCTGACAAAACACATTAAATGACATAATTATTAAAGTATGAAAGAAAGCTTAAGCAAGCTAAATACTATTTGTCTAAAGAGAGACAAAAACTAGCTTTTATTTGACTAAACGATACTATGAGCATAACAAGTACCTCATCTCTTAATGAAGTATATATCTACGTTTAGTTGTCATGAAATTTTCTTCAATTTTTTATTTTAAAAAACGAAAATTCCACATCATAAATTTGTTTACTAAGCTACGTCATTTGAAAAATCCATACTAACCTACCCTATCACTTTTTTTTTTAACTCTTATATGTATATTTATAGAACATAATTAACATTTATATGATTAACTAAATATAAATATAAATAAATCTAAATCTTGTTAAAATATTTAATAAAAATATAAATTTTAATAAAAGTATTTGTATAATACAAATTAAATTTTGTTTGAATTTGGAAAGAAAAAATTATTTAATTTAAAAAAAAATAAACTAAACGAGGCAAAATAAAAATAAAGGTACCAAATTAAGACTAATATAATGACACTATCACACTGTCATTTTCACATTTTGACACTGACAATTTTTTTTTAATTTAAAAAATAAAAAATAATTAAAGAGAAACTACAAACTAATACGTGACACCTTTTCACTTCTGTTAATATGATACTAATAAAAAAACCTGATTTTATCAACCTTTTTAAAATACAAATCCAATTGAGACAGAAATAAAATTAAAATACTCATTTGAAATAAATAATTAAGAACCTCAAACATATTTAATTTAAACATAATAGTACAATTATAATTAAAATGTCTAAAAATAAAGTATTTTATACAATATTAATTTAACTGTCGAGTTATATATATATATATATATATATATATATATATATATATATATATATATATATATTTAAAAGGGTTATATTTTAAAATAAAATACAGTACGTCAAAGCGTTTCGTGTTGTTAATATATCCGTGCCTGTCACCGTCATCTTCAAGTGTCATCCCCACCATCTCCAAATTTCTTCAGATTTTTTAAGGTTAAACCCAGAAGTTACTTTGAGTTTTTTTCGGTTAGATCCATCTTATTATTTTGCCAATTTAGTTTTTTTATCGGTTCATGCCGTTAAATTGGTTTCACAGAATTAAGTTTTTTTATGAGGTTGTGATGTTGGTTTGAGAATTTTTTAAACGTGTCATTTACATACTTATATACGTGGCATTTTATAAATTAAAAAATGGATTTTTTTTGGTGGTTTTTGAAAGGTGACATGACTGATTTTAAAAATTTAGGGATTTAGGGGTCGTGAGAAAGCGCGAGTCATCTGCAGTAGAGTCTGCGAGATCGATCAAAGAAACGCGCCCTGATCTCCTCACCTTAGCCACCATATCATTCCTCAGTTGATCCTAACAACATGCGCAATCACTTTAATAAACGTTTGATTAATATTAAACGTACGAGAGTGATGAAACCTAATATGCAAAAGAAGAAGCAGAGAAAGCGCACAATGGTTTGATCTTCACGCAAACTCCGAATACGTCTCTCTTTCGCCCTTTGGAAGATCACTGAAATGTTCTTCGGTTTTGTTGAAGAAAGAATTCTGATCAAGGAACAAATCGCCTTGCATTTTCCCACTTCCCTCTTTCGAATCTTGAAATATTTTCCAATCTTCAACAACAATCAACTTTAAATCCCTAAATTTTAAATCTAAATTCCTAAATTTTAAATATCAGTGATGTCAAGTTTTAAAATCCATAAAGAAACCTAACTTTTAAAAGGAAAATGATATTTTAACATCATTTTTTTACATTATTTTGACACTGCACACGTGTCAAAATGTGATTGGATGATTTTAAATTAAAAAAGTTAAGGCAGAGGTATATTTGGAAAAGAAAAATCAAAGTTTGTTTTTTTAATTTAAAATCGTCCAATCATATTTTGACACGTGTACAGTGTCAAAATGATGTCAGAAATTGGTGTCAAAATGATATTTTCCCTTTTAAAATGTTTCTTTTATCAATAGAATCTCAATTTAACAACTGAAAATGATATTTTGACATCAATTTTTGACACTATTTTGACACTACATATGTGTCAAAACGTGATTCGATGATTTCAAATTAAAAAAACTGAGACAAAAGTATATTTAGAAGAAAAAAACTAAAGTTTTTTTTTTATTTGAAATCGTCCAACCACATTTTGACACGTGTGCAGTGTCAAAATGGTATCATTTTGTCAAGAAATTAAAAGTTAATTTACAACTAAATTGACAAAACCAATAAAATAAGATTTAACTGAATAAAATCCTACGTAAAGAGGACAGAGGTTTAAATTTTTTTTTTAAATAGGTTTTGAAAGAAACTAACCAAATTACTATTTTTTTTGTTTGCTTTTTATTATAATCTTTTACAAACATTAATATACTTTATAAAAAACGTAACAAATTATTTTAATGTATAAATTTTCTAATTATATACATAAAAAAATATTATCCATTATACTGCATGGAAAGAGGTTGGCATGTAAAGAAAATTGAAAAGCGCCGCTTCATATTTGGGTAGGCACCTCAGAAGAACATAACTTTCCGTATCCGTAAGGCGTTTGCGATCTTTCATGCTGCAAAACTTCTCGTGCTTCCACATTCCACGTGCCACTGCATGCCCAACCCCAAACACCACGTGGACAAATCTACCAACTGAAAGTTTATTCAATTTCATAAATAAAATTATCCATATTAATTACAAATGGAATAATAATAGTAGTTAATTTTATCACATGGAAGCAATTGTATCAGATAATTAATCACGAGGTTATAAAACAATTTTTAAAACTGAATTTATTTTTTATATATCTTTATTTCGTTAAAATAACTACTTACCAACTTATTTTTATTCAGTGATAATTAAAAATAATATTCTCTAAATCTAAAACAAATTACACTCTTCCGTAAAATTAAATCAATAAATTATTGTTACTCGACTTTTTAAACTCAAACGGTGTAAATATATATTGGAAACAATACTAAAAATATATTCTCTATTACACTAGCATATTTTATCATCAAGTGAAATTAGTGAATTTATTAAAAATAATACATGTTATGCTTTATTTAAAATATTTTAAAATAAAAATATGGAAACATATTAAATTTAAAGCATAAATTATTAAATGTAAAAAAAAATTAAAAAATATATCCGTGAACATTAACAAAGCACCTAAAAATATAATTACAATATCCACACATTAATTGAATAAAATAAAGCCTGTTAATTTTTTTTTTCTTTCCATCACCAACAAAATCACCCAGGCTTTACGAAACCATAACTCACCGCTTCCCACCTTTCTTCGTTGGCACATCCCTCTTCTCCTTACAATGTCCTCGTACGTTTCTGAACTTCAATTTCTTTTCACTATTCTTTTCTCTCCTTCTTTTGGCCCTTTACTTTGCTTGCAAGCCTATTATAATGTTCTCTTTCTTGTTTTCCGGAAAACTGTTACATTTTAACTTCTATGCATTCAAATTTCTATTACTTTTTTTCCTTTTTTCATGTTTCAATCTGTCTGTTTTTGTTTTTCTACAGTGCTTTGTTAATGGTAATGTGTTATTGCTGTATTACGGGAAATTAGCTCCACATTTGGTGAAATGGTTGCACTATTTGCTCAGAGATACTGTAGCATTGCTGTTCACATATATCAGTAGGCAAAAAGATTTGAAAGACACTGATGGGTTCAAATTTAAGTACCTATACGACGTGTTATTGTTTCTATTGGTGTCACATAATCTTGGCCTAGTTATTGAAGTCAAATTTTGGATTATAGTTAGTTAATTGGGAATTTTCATTCTGACAGACTCTTATGACGATATTATCAACAAGTGATTCTTGATCAGAGGATTGGATTGTAATCGTTTTATAATATTCATTCGCTGCAAGAGTAGAAGCACGATAATCCCTGTAATCTCCTGATGCAGTAGTATATGGGATCCATATAATAACAATTGTTTTATATGTGTAGTTAAGCTGATAAAAACATATTTGTAGTTAAATTGAAATAATAGTGGTCGCATATAATCGTAACAATATATGATTGCATTTTGACCTCAAAAATCACAATATCTGTAACACAGTTTTATATCCCTGCTAGTGTCAGCCGTACGTACTTGCTCAAACTTATTATGTTTTGGTTTACACTGCTACCGATTTATCAATAGATTTCACTTTATCTGTAAAAACACTTAATATTAAAGTGCAGCAAATGGAATATTTTGGAAACAAAAGTATGTAACTTAATTATTAGCAACATTGTTTATCAGGATTCGGCAGCAGGATGCCACTGATACAACCACCCTCAGCTATTGGTTAAATTGGAGGTTCCTTTTGTGTGTATTTTCTGTGTTGCTGCCAACGATCCTTGCATTTCTTGTAATATGGAAGGATATACGTTCGAGGAAATTCGCATCTGTCGAAGGAGAACATCAGCGAGAGGGAGCTTTGTCTGGCGATGAAGCATGGAAACCATGCCTTAAAGAAATTCACCCTGTTTTTTTGCTAGTTTTCCGTATCATTGCATTCTCTTCTCTTTTGGCATCGCTAGTTGTCAAATTTTGTGTTAATGGTGGCTCCATATTTTTTTATTACACTCAGTAAGTATTCCCTTTCTATTGCGTAAGTCTTGTAGCACAAGTATAGTGACGCCTTAAAGCTATACTAGAAAGCAAATTCAGCATTAAGCTTTACAAACGAGTTTGAAGCCATTTATGGTTTTTAGTTGTCTTAGTTTTTATCAGTTTCATTTCATTGTTTTCCATTTCCTTCCCATTAGCTCCAAACACATCTGATGGTGGTTATTTTGAATTTCTTGCAGGTGGACCTTCGTTTTGGTTACAATTTATTTTGGGGTAAGGCTTGTAATTTTTCTTAGAGGCCTTCAATGAAATCATTCCTTTTCCATACGTATGAAGTCAGTTTACGATGCTTTATATTTTATAGATATAGTACTTAGGCAGAAGCTTTGTCAGAAAGTGTTATCTATGAAGTCTGTGGCATATTTGTAACTCACAAGATGAAATTTCTTTTTGTAGTGTGGATCTATGCTATCAGTTTATGGGTGTTATCAGCACAACAGACCAAGGACCACCTTTAATGTAGATATTGCTAGACTAGATGCAGAGCAAGGGCCATACATGCCTCTCTTGCACCAGGATACCACAAATCGGTCTAGAATCGATCACCTTGCTGATCCCCGTGATGAAATACACAAGAATCAAATTACAACCATATGGAGTTATATTTTTCAAATTTTATTCCAGGTATGAAGAAGAAATCGACAGGTTTATAGAGAACCGGATAGGCATGTTAGTTGTATAATGAAAATCAAACTCAACCCTTACTTCTTTGCTTTCGTTATGTTTTTGTTTATGTTATTGTGTTTGTGTCTCTCTTTAACATTTTTATGCCTTTTCAGTCTTACATCTTCTATTTTTTTCTTCACTTTAATTTTTATATTTTGTTCTCTCCTTCAAATACATGATTATACCATAGATTCTATATAATTTGTTAGGTTGGCAAATGATGAAGTCCAGCCTATGTTTGGAAATCCGTTGGCAAGTATGTTGAGAGAAGGAATGCTTTATTACTTTCAAGTTACATATATATGGGCAGTCTTGGCAACGTGTTTCCAAACTTGCTCTAAGTCTTGCAGCTTTGGACCTTATTGCATGAAATTCTGATAACTTTTGCATCACGTTGTTAATGATTTTCAGCTGGATATTATGGGTCTGTTTGGGTAACTTTTTGAACAATTACTTCCAAGAACTAAAATAAGAAGAAAAGATGAAATCATTTTACCCATAAACTGAAAATTTGATTTTGAAGAAAAAATTTAGCTTATGGAAAAAGTTGTCATTTTTTTGTTCGTATTTTCTTTCTCTATAAGTGCTTATGAAGAAGTTCATCTAAACAAACTCAATTTACTTGCACAATGTCAAGGATTTAACTTTATCCTGGTTGACCACGATGTTGCATTAGTATTCCCCTGATTTAATATGCCTTTTTAATGCCTTTAAATAGATGAATGCAGGGGCGGTGATGCTTACAGATTGTGTTTATTGGATCATTATATTTCCATTCCTTACTCTGAAGGATTACGATTTTACCTTTGTGAGTAGAAAACTTCTGGATATTCCTAGTTCTTTCTTCTTTCTTGTTCGTGTTAAAATTGACTGCTTCTTAACTTTCTTTACCTTTAGCTAACCTAATAGGTTGATGTGACATCCACCTATTATTATAAAGGTTTGAGTTTGTGGCACATTCGTTCTATGATTTTTCTATCCTTTTTTTAATTTATATGCTTTTTCCGTACGTCAAGAAATTGCTGCATCAATTTGTGTCACTTATTCGTATCCTATACTTTTGCATACTTTACATATACTTACAGATGAAGTATATGTTAGAAAAATTGTTTCTAATATTATTCACAGACCAGCAATTGCTATTACATAAACATGACATAATAATTGGAAATCCTAATTTATGATAGATATAATCAATCCCTAAAATTCGGTGATCTTGTACAATAAATATAAAATATATTGACATCCTATTAATCCTCATAATTATCACTATAAGGAAATACTAGCTGCAGCATAGATCAAGGGATTTTGACATTCCTCCACAAGTTGGTGAGTGGAGTAATCTATTCTCAACTTGCCAATAATAGATTGATATGTGTTAAATATAGTAAAAACTATGTATGAGATTAATCTCCCTTGTGTTAAATACACACATAGGGTTTTCTATTTATAATAGAAGAATTATGGGCTAAGTCCAAAATACAAATAAGAAATAATAACAAACTAACTAAAGATAAAAGATAAAGATAAAATAAAAATAATATATCTAACATGTAGCACCAGTGAGCCATTTTGTTAATGTGTCTTAAAACACCCTAACTTTTAGAATCTCATTTGAATTGAACTATGTGGTGGGTAAGTTTTCTAAGTAGGCATTTTTGTTGTTTGAACAATGGAAATATAGGTCTAGAAGAAATATAGTGGAATAAGAAAGGGTTGTGGTGTTCCAATAGTGCAAGTTTCACAGGTGAATACAACGGAAGAAAGAAAGGGGTGTAGTTTTGCATCAATGAGGGTTGCCCAAGAGATTACAAAACTCCTAAGAATTTTAGAGCTCTTATACCATGTTAGAAAAACTGTTTCCAAATATATTCATAAAGGAGCAATTGCTCTTAAATAGAATACATGCACATATAATAGCTGACAATCCTAATTTATGATATATATATAATCTATCCCTACAATTTATGATCAATCATCTTCTACAATAAATATACAGTATACGGTCAACCTATCAATTCTCTTAATTATGAAATGTAATTAAATCTCTTATAACTCTAACATAATTCAAGGGATTTTGAGAATATCAAATGTATGAAACACTAATACTTTTATTATGACAATAATTTTAATTGAGAATATCTAAGAAATGTGATTTTAATTTCGATTCATACAATTGCAATTATATATTTATTATGTCCTAATAATGTTTGTATATTTTTACTCTTGTTTTCAAAATAAACATATTGTCGTATCAGATACACATCGTATCCAATACATGTGCATCATAGTTACCAAATCTTGAAGGAGTTTATTAAGGAGTGAAGAGTGTACGAGAGGAGAAAGAAGAGTTAATTTCCTAACTGTTTTAACAGTTAGGATGGGCAGGTATAAACAGAACTTTGTTTTGTTGTCAGAGAGTTAGTTTGGAACATTAGTTGTATAGACATGAACTTAGGTCCTGTGGAGGGAGATTATGCTCCCAGAATACTGATTGTACCATACATTTGTTGATGTGAATACAAACATTCTTTCTTTTACAATTGTTTTGCTTGCTTTGAGTGTGTGAGTGAGTTGTCTAAGTTAGGTTTCAAACCCAGAAACCTAACAAATTGGTCCGACCTATCGGATCTGTTTTGAGGAGCCAAAGGCGGGATGGAGGGAAGAATTGATGTAAGATTGAACGTGGTGGAGGGTCAACTTGAAGCAATGGAAATCGCAGTAGATGGGATGAAGGCGGAGACAGTGGTGTTGCGACAAGACTCTGCAGCAATGCGCCAAGATTTGCAAGAAATTATGAGAATTTTGGGTGGGCGAGCCCGCAACCAGGAGGGCTAGTCGGACGGAAGCCAAGCCTCTGCCAACGAGGACAGGAGGAGGCGAGAGGAAGACTTTGGTAAGAGAGAGGGTGAACGCCAGAGGGACAACCCAAGTGGAGAAAAAGGGTGGAGAGGAGGAAAATATGCACCTAGCCTACATCAGCATGGAGGGTAGCACTGGATTCTGATTCAGATTTTGGAAGGAGAAAGCCACGAACCGTTTTTGGGAACGGCTAAAGGGGGCGATAGTGGTCCGATTCGGAGGAAGGAACATAGGCACCAACTTTGAAAGGTTGGCGACCAGTAAGGAGTTGGGAACCGTGGAGGAATACATCCAAGATTTTGAAATCTTGGTGGGTCAGATGAAAAGAGTGTCTGAGGAACAACTATTGGGGTATTTTCTTGCCGGGCTACAGGAGGGCATTTGCAATCAAGTGCGATCGCATAACCTGCAGGAGTTGATGACCGCCATGAGGATAGCGAGGGACGTGGAGGATTTCCAAGGTGTCGCGAAGACTGGAGGCGGGAGTATGATCAAGAATCAGTCCTCTTACAGGCGAACAACAGGGGCAGTGATGCGATTGGAGCCCAGTCGTTAGAACCAGAGTCGAGTAGGATTCGCTAAGAGTGTTGGGTCAGTGCGGAAGGAGGGAACCCTACGGCAAAGTCGGGTTTAGATAGCAGGGGAGAAACACGAGGAATCTGCCTTATTCAGAATTCCTGAAGCGAAGAGAGGAGGGGCAATGCTTCGAGTGTGGGGGGCCATTCAGCCCAGGCCACCACTGCCCAGAAAGAAGTCTGCGGATGGTTATTTTAGTAGAGGATGAGGAGGAGGAAATGGAAGGAGTTGAGACCGAATTAGACCAGAAGCCGATGGAGTTGTCTACCTTCTTGGCTAGAGGCCTCACTCAGCCAAGAACGATGAAATTGCATGGGCAGATAGGAGGTAGGATGGTGTTGATCTTGATCGATAGTGGCGCTAACCACAATTTCATAGGCAAGGGTTTGGTAAAAGAGCTGGGTTTGCCCATAGTAGACACTCCACCTTATCAGGTGAGCTTGGGTGATGGGCAGAGGAAGAAGACAAGAGGTCTCTTGAAAAGATCATGATACGCATAGGGAAATGGAGATCGTAGAGAGGTTCCACCTTTTTGAATTGGGGGAAGTTGATGTAATACTTGGAGTGGAGTGGCTTGCCAAACTGGGGAAGTGACCTTGAATTGGGGGGAACTGACCATAGTGTTCAGTCAAAAGGGGAAGAAGGTGACCATAAAAGGGGACCCCACATTAAGTAGAAGATTGGCAGAACCAGGGGCCTTGTTAAAAACGAAGGAAGTCGAGGCGTGGGTGTTAGTTTGGGATCTGGGAAGGATACGAAGGAGTGGGGAAGTTCAATAAACTAGTGGAACAATAGACTAATGAACAACAAATTTTGTTAGGATAGGCTCTAACTCATGGATCTGATACCATGTTAAGAAGTGAATTTTAAGCCTAACTTAACCCCACAAAATCGACTTGTAAGGTGAAGTTTGCATCTACTTACATACTTTAAATTAGCCTTATCTCTAGTCAATGTAAGACTTCCAGCACACCCTCCTCACGTCTAGGTATATACATTTTGAGCATGGGATTATAGACATTAATGAGTGGTCTGATAGTAGTCCAATAGCAAGTGGAACAATATGCCCAACAAATACAAATCTCGTTAGGATAGGCTCTAACTCATGACTCTGATATCATGTTAAGAAATGAACTTTGTTAAGTCTAATCTAATTCAACCTTACAAAACCGGCTTGTAAGGTGAGATTTGTAACCACTTATGAAATCGCCTTATCTCTAGTCGATGCAAGACTTCCGATAGGTTTACTTAGTTGAACTTGACTAGTTGGTTAAGAATTGAACATAGTATGTGCTATTAAACCAACCAGTATAGAAATATTAGAATGAATAATCTTCCCCGCTTAATCTATCATATTCTATGTTATGTATGTTAAGCTAACTTAAAGAAAGCAGAGTCTTTAAAGCTCAGTATGTGAAAATTCTCTTATGAGAAACTACAAAAAATGTTAAAACACAATCAACACTCCCTTATGTTTTTCACGATAATAACCACATAGAAAGTAGACTTTTACAAAATTAATAAAGCAAGATATTATGCCATATCATTGATTACGATAAGAATTCTTTTTTCCTCTTCTTGTCTCCTAATGATATAATCTGATCAGTTCTGCATCTTATGTAGATGACAGTGAACATGCATACACTAAATGCTTTTTTTCTCCTTGGAGACGCAGCTCTTAATTGTCTGGTGAATATTTTAATAATTTTTGAGATTCTTATTTGGGGTAACTGCAGGAGGTTTTGAATTAATTTAATGAATGTTTCAGCCAGTACACTGGTCCGGAATGTCTTTCTTCGTGTTATGGACAAGTTTATATGTCATTTTCCAGTGGACTTTTCATGCCTTTTCCTGGATTTGGTAAGCTACACAATGCTTTGGATGTCAAACTTTCCACTCGCACTGGTTTTACTAACAATATGATAATTATGATTACTACAGGTGGCCATACCCGTTCCTTACTTTGTCATCACCCTATTCTCCGTTGTGGTATGCCATTTTTCTCTACAATAGTCATTTGGATAATTTCAAATCAATTGACAAGGTAGAAAACTTATTTGAAATTTTTCGGGCAAAACTTGTGGATTTGTGGGAACAGCGTATTGCCTTTTAATGTAAGATTTTATTATTGAGTTTTTTTTTTTTTTTTTTTCAGTAAAATGTACTTTAGAATTGTAAAAGGACAGTTTGGATACAATGAAGTTTGTAGTCATCGCCTTTGCGGGCAATTGATGTGAACCCTAATAGAATAAGGTATATGTTACGAGGCAAAAAGGGCAATGCGCAGAATCAAAATCAGGAGAGAGAAATGCTTGACTAACTGCCTACCTGAGAAAAGTGGGGTGAGGTATGCACAAGTTGTTTGGAGACAGAGATGGTTGAGGTGAGAGAAGGTTGTCTGGGTCCATTCTTGAGTCTTAGAACAAGAAGGACGATCGTTGATTATGAGGAAGAAGTTTGAGTTGTTAATAGTTCCATTGAAGAAGGAAAAGCTAATAGTGCTGGAGAGCATATTCATTAATCGCTTGAAGGAAGAAATTCAAGTAGAGCTGAAGTTGTATAATCCGAGATCACCATGGAATCTCATTGTCAAGGCCTTGTTGGAAGAAAGAAATTGAACTATTTAGAAAAAGGGAACAACATCGATGAGAAAAATCGATCGGGAAGATCATAAAATGGGGTTGACACCAAAAGTAATTTGTGGCACATGGGGGATCATGAATTTTTTGCCGGTTTTGGCTGTCTAGGATTTCTCCAGGCCATTTACGTCTGAAAATGACGCAATCAAGGAGGAAGACCAGTTTCTTATTTCAGCCAACAGTATCTCCAAGGGTCCAACAAAATCTGTTCATGAAAAAGAGAGTTGATGACAATTGTAATGGTAGTGTAGAAATGGAGACATTGTCTTCTTGATCAGCATTTTACCATGAAAGCAGATTAAAGGAACTTGAAACTTCTGACAGATCAAAACGGTTATGAAGGAGGATCAATTTAAATGGACTTCCACATTGCTCGGTTTTGACTTTGAAGTGGAGTACGATCTGGGAAGTTCAAATAGTGAAACTAAGGCTCTATGCAGGTAGATCATGCATGCAGGTTTAAATGTGGCTGAATGGGAGTTGGGTGGAAATTGAAGGAGATAAAGTAACGAAACAGATTATATTACAAGTCATGCTGTGGCCACAACCCGTTACATATTTTTCCTTGAAAGAGGATGGTTATCCACAAGGATAGATTGGTGTTGCCCAAGTAGTTTTCCAAGCTTCCTACCATTTCATCAGAGTTTCATTCATCCCCCCAGGGAGGTCATTTGTGTTTTTCCACAAGGACATTTCATTTGTTTTTAACTGGGAAGGTATGGAAGCTGACCTCAAGCACTTTATAGGTAAGTATGATACTTGCCGACAAAACAAATATGAGACATTGTCCCATGCAAGATTTTTACATCCTTAGCCTATTCCTTTACACTTATTGTTAGGGCTTAGAGAGTGTATGAAAGGACACGGGTAAGGCAGAATAATAACTAATTGTTCAAAAGTTAGTTGGGAGCGGGAGCGGGAACAAGACCTATATAAGGACCCTTTGTTTTAGAAGGTAGGGGAGAGACTTGGATGTAATTGTTGACCAGTTTAGTTACCTGGTGAGGGAGGTTAAGCTCTCAGAATAGTTTGTATTCTTGATTCTTGATTGTGAATACCATTCGAATATTCATTCTACTCTGATGTGTAGTTGCTTGAGTGTGTGAGAGTGTGAGATCTTGGGAATTCTTACCCGAATACCTAACAAAGTGGTTCGACCTGTCGGATCCAATTGAAAGGAGAAGAGAGCAATGGAGAGCAGACTCGATGGAAGACCGAGTGTGGTGGAGAACAAGCTGCATGGAGATAGCGGTCGACGAAATAAAGGCTGCAAACGTAGCACTGTGCCAAGATACGATGGCGATACGACAAGACTTGCAGGAATTCATGCGGATTTTGGGAGGAAGGGTGCATGACCAGGAGGGGATATTTGATGGTAGTCAAGCGTCTGTAAACGCCAATCGGAGGACGAGGCGGGAAGACGAGATTGGAGGAAGAGACGAAGAGCGCGGCGAAAGTCACGACGGGTGGCGAAAGAGGGTAGAACTACCCACTTTTGAAGGGTTTGATTCGTTGGGGTGGGTCTCTAAGGTAGAGAAGTTATTCGAATTGCAAGGTGTGGTAGAGGAGGAAAGGGTGCGCCTAGCGAAATTCGGTATGGAGGGCAGCGCTGACTACTGGTTCAAAGCTTGGAAGGAGAAAGCCAAGAATCGTTCTTGGGAAGGCCCGAAGGGGGCAGTAGTGGTGCGATTTGGAGAATGTAACATGGGCACCACTTTTGAAAGGGTGGCGACCAATAAAGAATACGTCCCAGCATCGAACGTGGGAGAACTGCCAGAACCAAGCNGGAAAGGACTGCGCGAACCGAACGTAACAGGTTTGCCGGAACCGAACGGGCTAGGACAACATGATGGGAACCCGAGAGAACTTCAGAAACCAAATGGTCGGGGACTGCTAGAGTTGAACGGAGAGGACGTCAGGAAGCGAACGTGAGCCGGACCCGAACGGAAGAGGACAGAAGGAACCGAACGGTCAAGGAGAGATGGATCAGTGGGAGAGAAGCGTATTTGGGGGCCGAACGCGTGGTACGATTGTCGAGCGGTTCGAGACAGAATTAGACTGGAAGCAGACGAAGTTGTCCAGTCTCGCGGCTGGAGGTTCTATTCTGTCAAAAGCGATGAAGTCGATAGGGGACCAAACGGTTTTCACCATTGTAGGACGAAACAGAATGGTCTTAATCATCATAGGACGAAACCAATTGGTATCGACTATTATAGATCAAAACCGAATGGTATTGGGGGTGATAGGAAGGAAAGCAGAAGAATGGAAGACAGTGGAGGAGGAGTTGCCACCACCTAAACCTCCAGACCTGATTTGGAGGGTGCCACCTAAGAAGAGGAGCATTACATCCAATAACAATTTCCTTACTTCAACCTTAGAAACAAGGTTGATTCTCAAGGGGGGAGTAATGTTAAGGCTTAAAGAGTTTATGAAAGGACACAGGTAAGGAAGAATAATAACTAATTGTTCAACAGTTAGTTGGGAGCGGGAACAGGGCCTATATAAGGACCCTTTGTTTCAGAAGGCAGGGGAGAGACTTTGATGTAATTGTTGACCGGTTTAGTTACTTGGTGAGGGAGGTTAAGCTCCTGGAATAGCCTGTATTCTTGATTCTTGATTGTGAATATCATTCGAATATTCACATTACTCTGCTGTGTGGTTGCTTGAGTGTGTGAGAGTGTGAGATCGTTAGGAATTCTTACCCGAATCCCTAACAAAGTGGTCCGACCTGCCGGATCCAATAGAAAGGAGAAGAGAGCAATGGAGGGCAGACTCGATGGAAGACTGAGTGTGGTGGAGAACAAGCTGGAAGCCATGGATATAGCGGTCGACGAAATAAAGCCTGAAAACGTAGCATTGCGCCAAAATACGATGGCGATACGGCAAGACTTGCAGGAAGTCATGCGGATTTTGGGAGGAAGGGCGCGTGACCAGGAGGGGATATTTGACGGTAGTCAAGCGTCTGTAAACGCCAATCGGAGGGCGAGGTGGGAAGATGAGATCGGAGGAAGAGGCGAAGAGCGCGGCGAAAGTCACGACGGGTGGCGAAAGAGGGTAGAACTACCCACTTTTGAAGGGTTTGATCCGTTGGGGTGGGTCTCTAAGGCAGAGAAGTTATTCCAATTGCAAGGTGTGGCAGAGGAGGAAAGGGTGTGCCTATCGGAATTCGGTATGGAGGGCAGCGTTGACTACTAGTTCAAAGCTTGGAAGGAGAAAGCCAAGAATCGTTCTTGGGAAGGCCTGAAGGGGGCAGTGGTGGTGCGATTTGGAGAATGTAACATGGGCACCACTTTTGAAAGGGTGGCGACCAATAAAGAATACGTCCCAGCATCGAACGTGGGAGAACTGCCAGAACCAAGCNGGAAAGGACTGCGCGAACCGAACGTAACAGGTTTGCCAGAACCGAACGGGCTAGGACAACATGATGGGAACCCGAGAGAACTTCAGAAACCAAACGGTCGGGGACTGCTAGAGTTGAACGGAGAGGACGTCAGGAAGTGAACGTGAGTCGGACCCGAATGGAAGAGGACAAAAGGAACTGAACGGTCAAGGAGAGATGGATCAGTGGGAGAGAAGCGTATTTGGGGCGGAACGCGTGGTACGGTTGCCGAGCGGTTCGAGACAGAATTAGACTGGAAGCAGACGAAGTTGTCCACTCTCTCCATAAGGATGACTCCTTATGGAGAGAATTTAGTTTCTCCATAAGGATGACTCCTTTGAAGTCATTATAAGGAGAAGGAATCTCCCATCATTAAGGGCCTACTTTTCCACCACAGTTGAAGCAGTAAATTCCATGATTGCAAGCAGAGATATTTTCCTTAATCAGCTGAAAAAAAAAAAAAAGAAACTGAATGTGGTGCAACAAAGGATGTATAAGCAAGTCGATAAGCATAGGAGGGATGTCTAGCTAGAGCAAAGATATTAGATTTGTCTCAAGGCTGCCCCTTACACGAAATTTGTATAATAACTATGTTAAAACTGATAAAAAGTGAAAAAGGCTGTCTCTTATATATGGAAGACTTTGGCTGAGAGGAGGAATGAGAAATTGATTTCAAAATTTTACGGTCCATTTCAGGTGTCAAAGAGTAGGTCCAGTTGCATATTAACTCCCTTTACCTTTTGAATGAAAGATCCATCCAATGTTCCATGTTTGCAAGTCAAAGAAAGCAATTCTAGGTGAGTATCAACTGCAACAAATTCTAGTGTTTTACTGAAGATTGGGAAATTCAACCTCAATTGCAAGATATCCTGGAGTTGCATTACAATAGGCAGGTGCATGAAGAAGTTCTAGTGAAGTGGGTTCAGCCTCCTGATTGTGACAATGCATGGGAAACAATTGAAGACCTTCAACTTCGTTTTCTAGATTTGTACCTTCAGAACAAGGTTAAAGTTTTACGGGTGAGTATTGATAGTAGAAAAGTAGTTAAGAATGAAAGTGTATGTAAGGACTAATGGAGGGGAAACACAACTGTTACTTAATAGCTTATAAATAGGAGGATAAAGGGTGGTAGTTGCAGTTAAGATTTGATTCATAAGTTGTAAGGAGGAGTGGTCTCTCCAATACCTCATTGTGCCTAGGTCACATTGACCATTAGACATTTGATAAAAGTACAGGTGCATTGTCTTGCTCTTGCTTCCAAAATCTTCCAATCAATCAGTTGAATCCCATCAGCTAGCCAAGGGAATATTGAGGTAAACTTCAAAAGCTTTACTATCAAGTGGGAACAAGCTGAACAGAATAAAAGACATGGTTCATTGTCGGGAAATCGAACACAAAACTAATGTCAGATGTTTTACAGGAACAAAACCAAAACAATTGTGGTTTAAGTGGTTGAGTTGGGTAGCATACTGGTATAACACCAATTATCATTCAGCCACTAAAATGATTTCTTTGGAGGCATTGTATGTGAGTCACCCACAACACTAGTTAAAAGAGATGTCAGTCAACAATGTATGAAGATTAGTAATTAGAATGACAGTTGAGATGGCATATTGGAAGAGTTGAAACACCAACTTCTAAAGGCTCAAAATGGGATGAAACAATTGGTTGATAAGCATATGCGGGAAATTGAAAGAGGTTATAGGGATGTGTTATTCTTGAAGATACAGCAATATAAGTTGAGTCCATGCTACTATGCACTACGAAATATCAGATGAAACTGGTTTTGTTGCTTATTGGTTGAAATTGCTTGAAGGAACAAAAGTGCATCCAGTATTCCATGTCTAGCTGCTCAACAAACTAGTGACTGCAGAATTATGAGTCAGCCGCTCCGTAAATGTGTTGCAAGGATTCGAGTGCAGGTCCAACTAGAGGTGGATTTGGCTATCAGAAAAATGTAAACCGGAGAAGTAGAAGTGATGATTAAGTGGAAGGATTTACCGGACTTCGAAAATTCGTGGGAGGACCTAGCTACCATTTAGGAGTAATTTCTTAGTTTCCACCTCGAGGACAGGGTGTGTGTTAGGAGGCGCAAGAAGGGCGATGCCCAACAATCAGAATTAGGAGAGAGAAATGCCAAATTAGTTTCCTACAGGCAGTAGGATTAGGGTGTGCACATGTTCTTTGGAGAGAGAGGGGAATGTAAGTAGAAGGTTGAGATGAGAGAAGGTAGGAATTAGTTCAGGCTTGGAATAGAATTGGGCATTCTCCGATTTGTTCTTATTGTAAGTTCTCATTCCGAGATTTAAATCACTTCGGTTCAGACACGAGATTCCATTACTATAATACAATTGGAACTGCTTATAATATTATAATTTCGTGGTTCTTATTAGCAACACATAGCATCAGTACCATGACATTCATACAGGATTATTTCTGGGTCATTTTATTTCCTCCTTCTCCTTGAATGTCTAATCCAATGTGTTTTTCATGATCTGTAGGTACTTGTTGATTGCATTGCTACATATTCCATGTTATGCCATGTTTAAGCTGATTGTAGAAATCAAACATTATTTCTTGTCGAAATGGTTCCCTTCCTCCACTCAGTTCTAAAGATTGAGTGGGGTATCAGACTTGGGCCCCTGAAGAGCCAGAAATGGCTTAGCCTGCACCGACTACATTTAGCTCTCCTAGCTTCACTGTGGATGGTTGAGGTTTGTTACTTGCTTATGGCTCAAACAAATTAGTGATAGTTAGCCAACATAGTAAAGTGAAACTTCCAAAACCGAGTTTCTGCTACCATACAACTGCTTTCCAGAGCAAAGTAGAAGCAGGATTTATGTAGGAACAAATAGAGTAAGGAGCCATTAATTTTATGGTACAATTGTTCTATTCCTCAATAGTTGGAGCTAGGAATCATGTTTACTATGTGACTATCAATGTACCACTCATAGACTCATGGTCTTACGTGTAGATTTGTATTCAATATCACAATAGTCCGGGAAATGGTATATTCCCATTTTTGCTAAAGTAACTTTAGAACATCGTTTGTATTGTTTATTGGCTTAATTACTCCTTTAATATTTGTAGTTATATTTATTTTAGGTTCTGATTTCTATACAATAAAAAAAAAATCATTTGACTCCCTACAAACTCCATATTTATCTCATTTAATCCTCATCACACTTTCTTCAATTCTTTTTAGTTTCTACTGTCTCTTAAGTATAGGGATATAGGATATTAATCGAGCAGTTTTACTCTTTTTTCCAAACTTGGGAGATTTGATATAGTTGAACTGAAAATACGTTAGCTAGTATTAAAATAAAATTGTTATGTGTAGCATATTAAGATTGTTTATTGATAGATATTTAAATGCATAACATGATAAAAAGTGTGTTCACTTAAAACTTTCTAAACTCATCACATGAAAATATATATATATATATATATATATATATATATATATATATATATATATATATATGCTCACGCACACACAGCTGTACGTACAAATCTTTTATGTTGGTTCATTCACTCACAATGGCTATGGTTTGTACTTTTTATCATGCAAATATTCTTTATTAAAAGAGAGGAGAAAATTCCAATTTTTTTATATTGTTTCATTCATAGTAATATTAGTATGTTTCTACAACTAAAGATTTTTCTACAAATATTCTTTATATCAGAAACAAACAATGGGTTAGAATTCTATTTCAAAGAGTTTGACAATTTCTACAAAGAAGAAGACATTGTGAGACATTACAGTATATGTTGTCTCACTTCACGCTTGATGAAAGGTATTAGGTTGAAGTTGTTAGTACATGCTTTTTGGTCAATGAATTGGAAACTTCTATTAAGATATTATTGGATAACTTAGTAGATTACTCAATATTAAAGGAGTTTGGTTGTCCAATATACTCTTATTCAGATGATAAGCTAGAACCAAGAGTCAGGACTGAGTTCTTGTATGTTATGAAGTAGGAACGTAAGGGTTCCAAATTTAATCATAAGCTTTTTGTATAAAATTTCTTTACTAAAATATAAAGGAAGTTCAAGTAAGTTTGGAGGGTTGACATTGAAGCTGGAGATAGATGACGCTGAAGCAACCATCTAAAGCATCGTCTCGTTTGAGTGATAGGAATCTTTAAGGCTTATTACAAATTTCTTGTGAAGTCTCAGCCTTGGAGCAAACTGTCTTGTACTCAATCTTCTTCGATCCTAGCATATCATCAATGTAGTTTCTATCATACAGAACTTTCTCAATTGTCCCAATTCCCTTGTACTTGTTGTTAGCCCATCCGTCGTTAGTTGTGGTTTTTCTGTATTGAGCACTGGATGGCATCAATGGTTGAATCTTGGTTCACATTGATTTCTTAACCCAACATCCAACATCAGATATCTCTTTCTTGATTATCATAACATCCCTCTACAACATTTTAAGTAATTCTAGATAGATAATCTTGGGGGCCAAGAAAAAACTTTTATTGCCAAACACTTCTATAGTATTTCAAATGTGTTGAGGTCTCTTTTATCCAACTCTTCAACACAAATATACAGTTTTATGTTGATATGAATTCTTTCTTACTCAGTTTAGTTGAGAATTTATGAGTACATTTTCAATCATATTTACAACTTTTAATCTTAACTTTCTTGTAATTGAGTTTAAATGTCATTTTAATTAAAATTTGTCCAATTGGAGTTAACTATGTTTCAACTAAAATTATTGATTAAAATAAGTTTTGAAGTCTTGATTGACCCTAAATGATCTAGAATGATAACCTTAGTTAGACGATTTAGGTTGTTGAACTTCACAAGATGATACGATGGATCATCTATGAGCTTACTTTTGATGATACATGACTTGTATGTTTTAATGTATAAGATTTTTTTGAACTTTTAGTATGACTTTTGTACAATTGATGTATAAATAAGTTCATACATTGTTTATAGTTGATACAATGATTGATGGTCTAATGGATTTATGGACTATGCTAGCAGTTGATTTGGTAATTATTGGTAATTATTTCAGTGCATGCGAATAAGGAAATAAAGTGTTTTATATATTAAAAAGTTAAGTTGATTCATGACATGTTCAGTAGATTAGATTGTCTTATGTGTGAACCACTAGGTCGTGTAATGTTTCCTTATTTGATGAGTGTGCCACTAGACCATATGATGTGTGTACTATTGGACTATCCCATTGTTAGCATAAAGCTAAAGAGAAGAAGTTTTGATGATGTCTCAAAGTCAAGTCTTAAATACTCTTGTAATAAGATTTTCATGAAAACTTGTTTTGTGTTTAAGCTTTTTCAATTTAGAAGATTTAGGTAGAGGATTCAGTTTATCTTTGATTCTATGTATTTTTTGCCTTAGATTGCACTAAAACTCGTATTGAACCAGAAAACCTCATTTTATACTCAAGATAGTCGATTATCAACTTATAATCATCGATTATCAACTTATAATAATAGATTATCAGTAATCAATTATGACTTTCCATAATCAATTATTCTGAGCAATTGTGAAAGTTTTTAAGTAAGTTTTTTACCGTTATGCATTTATTAAATGTATAATCAATTACAATAAGTGGATAATTGATTATCACATGTGAAATAGTTGACAATAGATTTTGGAGTTATCTTGAGTGAGATCTCTATAAATTGAATTGAGACTCTCGTTCTAACATACGAAATACTTTGTATTCAAAATTCTTATATGTTGTGTGTTGTGATAAGTGTGTTCTAGGGTTTGTGTAACCTTGTACTTGTGGCTTTAACTTGGTGTGGATAGTGAAGCGTTAATTCTCATTTGAGATTAACAACTGGATGTAGGATTTGTATGATCTGAATCAGTATAAAAATCACATGTGCAATTTTCTCTCTTCCTTCCTCTCTAATCTGTTTAAATTATTGTTAAGAAATTTATATTTTACGATAAAATTATTAAAGGTATTATTTGCGACAAGAAACCAATTCACCCCCTCTTGGTTTGTTGTACACACTAACCATTCCGCTGCATCATTCTGACACCCATGTGTGGACCACTAAATGTCTTATATGTACACTATAGATCATTTGATTATGTAAAGTTCCATTGGACCACTATTGAACCTTTCGTGATAAGAATTGTTACTTTCGAATAAATTAGTTGCTCAAGATTGCACTTTTGAAATAGATTCATTATCGAGAGAAAACTGGAAATAAAGAATGTCACAAACAAACAACACATTCATCACTCTAACTCTCATCATACCATGTTCTATACCATTTATCACCGCTTTTATATTTTTTTATTTTTTTATTGTTTTCGCATGGAGAATTAAGCCTTTGTAAGATGATTTTCTTGTGATTTCATAATGAGTTCTAAGATTTTATGCAATTCAATTATTTGTTGATAATTCGATTATTTTCTTTCAATGAAATTCATATTAGTATGTTTAATTTTAACAGTCTTTTGGCTTATTCAAATGGTAAAAAAATAAAAAACATTTCACACACACACAAGTGTTCTAAAGAAATCTAACATATTGTATACAATGCTTTATCGATGATTTCTCTTAGAAATGAAATGTTTAATTTGTTTTAAAGAATGATTCATTAGTCGCCAATGAATACATATCTCAAGCATATCAAACACAAACACAATAAGGATAAAGCAATTGTTATGTCATTTGTTGTGTAAGAAATCATAAAACCATTTTCTTGTTCATCATAAAAAGCATAGGTATATAGGGTAGATATGACTCCCCCTATCAGCATGTGAATCATGCGAATGATGTGCATATATATGCTTATAAAAAATCATGCAAATCATGTATATTCTTTTTATGAATATCATATATTTTCTTATGTTGGTTATTCTTGTTTGCTGTAATACTTAAATGATTTGTTGTAATAATCATTTGATATGTTGTCATATATAGTTATTTTTTATATATTCTAATATATTGAATTTTTTTGTATGCTTTGATACTTATATATTTATTTCATTGCTTTGGTATTTCACTCACTCTAATACATGATTTATGGGAAGTCATCTATCATTCATACATTCTCTTATTGAATACATATCATATGCTCTAATATATCATTTGCATAAACGATTGGTATATAGAATTCGCTCCGATAAAAATTGAATATTTATCATGTACTCTGATATAAACGATTAGATAAATGCTTTGATATTAGCTTTAATCATTCCAATGGTCCTTGTTTTTGGGTCGAAGTCGCAAATCAGTCCCTCAATTTTTTTTATCTCAACTTGGTCTTTATTTTTGAAAATTTGATACAATAAGGTTCTTTTCGTTAATACAATACTAACACAGTTAAAAAGGTGTCACATGTTGGTTCATGTTTTTTTTTAAATAATAATACTTTTATTTTATTAATAAAAAAATTTACTTGTCAAACTGACATTGTGCCACATGACAATGATTGTGTGACGTGATAGTGCCACTTATCACTATCATGTAACGTGTTATTGCACTAGTCTTAATTGGATCTTGATATTTTTATTGTCTCAATTGAATTTTTTTTTTAATTTTTCAATTTTGTCTCTCTTCAAATTAAAACAAACTTAATTTGGATATGAATTTTATACAAATATTTTTATTAAATATTTTTAGTAAAATTAAGTTTATTTATATTTTATATTGAATATAAATATTAATTATGTTATTTAAATATACCTATAAGAGTTTAAAAATATGTATGGTGAAAGTAAATTGAAATAAAATGTGAAAGAGTGTGAGAGAGCATGAAAGAAGAGGAAGCAACAAAAACAACCTTTAATTAGGGTTTCCATAAAATTTTCTCTAACTTTTTATGACACGTGACATGATAATGACACATACCACTATCGTGTCACATGTCACAATATCATCATTGCCACATGCCACAATATCAGTTTGATACATGACAAATTTTTATTTATTTATAAAAATATATAAATAAAATAAAATAAAAACATTTTAAAAAATAAGAAAAACGATAAACTGACACATGACACTCTCTTTAACGTGTTAACATTGTGCTAAAGAAAATGACCTAATTGCAAGAGATTTTCAAAAATAGAAATCCAATTGAAATAAAAAAAGAAATTAAGGGATCAATTTGTGACTTCCATCCAAAAATAGGAACCACTAGAATGATTAAACCTTGATATTATAAATATATACAAGACTAAATAAACGAATGACGAGATAAAGTTGCTCTAATCAATTATTTCTTTGATGCTTATTTTGTGTTAGCATAAGCATTTGTTAAACATAAAAAAGAAAGAGATTGTTAAGACAAGATCATCTAGGAACCCTTTATTTTGAAGTTTAACAAAAGCGTGTAACGAAATAGTGTCTATATAATCGATCGTCTAGGATAACGAGCTAAATGTTATATATGATTAAACAATATCTTGAACGTAATGTTTATCCTAAACGCTAAAGAGAATAATATAGCATAAAATTACTCTAAACACAATGATTTGATAAATAGACTAACATAAACGTTATAGTATAGAGACTATGCTAAGCAATATAATGAACGTCTAACATTTTAAATCCAAATGTACTAATAGTACTTTTTTGTTTTTTGTGGTGTTTCTCTTTATCTGTCTAGATACAAAAAGGAAAAATGCTTTATTCAAATGTTTTGCGTTAATTAAGAAGAATGTTTAGAGATATAAGGACATTTTGAGAATGTTTAGAGATATATAGTCAATGTCTCTAACTAACAAATCTTTTTTTATGTTACCTATATATAGAAGATTGCATGGAGAATAAACAAGAATCATTTTCTACATATACTCTTACGTTGTCATTCTCTTGCATCGTCTAGCTCCTTGAAAAAGAAAACTTTTGTAACAAGTTTCCCAAATATATTTTATATTGATTTAAATCATTTTCAAGAAAGCTTTTCAATTTATAGTTGCTTTTAGAAAGCATTTTGTTGTTTTTGGATAATAAAAAATGATTTTAAACACTTAGTTATTTAATTAAACATAGATTAATGATTCACACTCACTTTGGAAAAAGATTGAGGATTAACATTCCTCTATTGGATTAGCAATAGCGGGATCTTCCATTGAAATAGAATATCCGTCCTAATTGACCTTCCTATTCATCCGAACTAGCTAACTCATGTTATTAATATATCATTACTGTCATATATACAACAACTACAAACTATTGTAAACGGTCTTATACAATGTATCACGAGCATACTATAAAATCCTATGAGTACATTAGAGAAAAAAAACTCATAATAAAAATCAATAATTATTCTTAGTTCTTTAAAAATAAAGTTAATTAGACTATTTTATACTAAAAATAATTATACTCGTTGTAAACCTAAACTGATAAAAATTATTATATTTTTCTAAAGATAATAAAATCCTTTAAAAATATAAAAAAGAACTAAATATAACTTAATTGAAATAAACAAATATAAAAACAAATATTTTCTCTTATCTATGTTTTTTAAATTCTAAAAATCGTCAAATTAACACCGTAGTATGTTTTACGAAGTACGAAATATATTATGGTAATTACATTTCAAATCAAATGTAGTTTCAAATGTTTTTTTATAGAAAACATTTTAATTCCCAAAATTGTCCATACATTTAATTTATGATAATATCTTGATACCATTTTCTATTATTGTTAAGAAATTTAATTACTTTTAATTTCTAATTTAAATTTTGACTATAATATTTTCATGAATACACATACCTTATATCATACAAGTTCATTATTGAATATATTAAAACAAACTTTAATAGTAATATTACATTATATAAACCTAAAAAAAATTTATACCATGGGATGAAAATCGAACACTTAAACAATTTTTCTAAATAAATATGATTATTTCAATATAATACTTATATATATATATATATATATATATATATATATATATGTGTGTGTGTGTGTGTGTGTGTGTTTAATAAGAAGGAACTGAATATGAAATAGATGAATATTTTAAAGGATTGTGAGTTTGATTTGTTATATCGTATGGGTAAGATGAATGTAGTGACACACACTCTGAGTAGAAAGGCAGGGCATGTGTCATCTATAATGGTCAAAGACTTGTCTAGAATTATAGTTTGCTAAGACTTATGTTAGAAGTGGAAGAATTAAATTTAAGCAAGTTTAAAGTAGTCAAGTTGGATTTAAGGCAACTAACTAATTAGATTTAGATATGTGTGTTCAAATGTTTCTCATTGTCTAGAATGTCTTAGGAATAAGTTAAACTTGTATAAAGGATAGTAAAGGTCATATTAGATGTGTATTTGGTTTTGTTGTGACACTAAGCACTCCCTGGAAACCTCATGAATGTCCTTTTTGCACGAACTTTGGGTTGAATGGCCCCTAAATGCTCTTTGGGTGCCTATTTTACGAAAAGAACTCGCTTGAGTGCCTGAGCGGTCCTTTTTAGGGGTTGACTGCCCCTTAACTAGATTTTAGGTACTTGGTTTTGATCTTGTATTTTCTAATGCATTATTTTGAATCTTTTGTTGTATGCAAAATAGTTTAAAGTAAGTTTTGTTATGATACGTTGTTTTGTATTTTCTTATGCATTGTTTTGAATCTTTTGTTGTTGTTGATATTGTTTACAGGGTTGGTTCATTGTATTTCGTCATTCTTTGGTTACACTTATGAGATGATCAAGATCAAAATTATATCATAAGCACATATAAATAATACACAAATAAAATAGTAAGAAGATACAAAACATGCCATACAAGATTAGTTTTTATTAGAGCCGTCAAAATGGGTCACAACCAGCGAGCCAACCCGGCCCGTCACGGGTTCGAGCCGGGTTGGGTTTGAAAAATGCAACCCACTTATATGGGGTTAGATTTCAACCCGGCTCATTTAGATCCGGCTCATGCGGAACCCGTGGTGAGCCGGGTTGGCCCACCAACCCACCTACCTAATTTTATTATTTTAATTTGTTATTTTATTTATGAAATCCTAAAAAGTAAAACACTTTCTTCACTCACTGTGTATACCAAAAAAGTAACCTCTACTCTCACAAATCACTCTCACGACATTTGCTCTCATTTGACGGTGCTCTCACTGTCACTTCAGTGAAATTCTTCAAGGAGCAGGTAAAACACTCTTCCTTTTTTCTTCTCTTTTCTCCACATTTTTGTTTTCTCACTTCTCTTTCTCTTTTTTTTTTCAAAAACTCTAGATGACAAAAATAGGAGTTTGCGAATTTGTTTTCTGTTCTGGGGGATTTGAAGACATGGAATGATTTTTTCATGTTCTGACATGCTTGTATCAGATTTTGTTCATTTTATTTAAACAATTTGAGTATACATTATTTGAACAAGCTCTTTTTGATATATTTGAATTTGAGAAATTATGTTACATATTAAACTATTAATTTTTCGTTGATGTTGTTGAGTACTAGTTCTCTTTTTCTTGACTAATATTTTTTTATTGATTGTCAGAATTGTTTTGATATTAGGAAAATCTATCAGTAAATTTGGAGACAACAAGAACAAGGGTCAAGGGTTACAACAAGAACAAAAAATTATGAATATAAGAAACTTATTTATATCTTTTTTGTGTTTGTTTTTTAATGACATTTAGATTATATTGTACTTTTTATTATTGTTTCAATTGTCTTTAACATAATTTTTTTGAAGTGAAAATTGATTAAATTTAAATTACAGAAAGTTTTTATTTTTTTATTTTAAATAAAATATTATTAAATGAGTTAGTGAGTCAATTCGTTTACCCACCAACCTATGGTGATCGGACCGGGTTCAAGTTTTTCTGACTCACTAATAAATGAGCCGGGTTGGGTTGACTCACTAAGTGACCAACCCGTGATGGATCGAACCAGGTCGAATCGAGTTACACCTTTTGACCGTTCTAGTTTTTATTGTGGTAAAATTGTTGGACTATCTTAAGCTAGTTATTACTCATCTTAAAATAAGATAAATTCTTTAGATTAGGATCTCTTGTTACTTTCACAACATATTTCACCTATCTTTATTTGAGAATAAATGATTATTGAAGTATTAAAATGAATCCTAAAATTGAGTTTCTTATATTCGTATTTACATTAATTGAAACCGTTACCAAAAGTTCTTTCGTGTAATTCATTTCCACAACTTTCCATTCAAAACATATATATACACTTACAATTTTATGTATCATAAAAAAGTCGACTTTAAACCATTTTATATGTGTCATTTTACTTAGTTATCTTTTATATAAATTTTGATTTTATAGTTATGTTAAATTATTATAAATAATTTTATATTTCTCGTCTTATCGATTGTTCTAGTTTTAGTTTTATTGTCGATTGTTCTAGTAGTTTTAATAATTATGTGATAACTGTTTTATATTATAAGAATATATTTTGAAATCTTACAATTTTGGTATGTATATATATATATATATATATATATATATATATATATATATAGTATAATATATGTATATAAAGGCACACAAGGATGACAAGGATGATAAGGACAGGACAGAAATGAAAAACTTATCATACCATTCTTTTGCAGTGAATTTGTGCCTATCGTTGTAAATTATGAACTGATTTAATTTACCTTTCCATATAACCGCATGCATAATAGTCACAAACACTCGACAGATTTATTACGACAGACCAAGCCTTGCACCTTGCATAAGTAGATTTATTTATATGGTGCAACTTAAGTTCCTTTTTTCACATAGCAACGAAGATTCGGAAAGGGTAGTTTAAGGAGAATCACACAGGAATGAACACAATAACTTCAAAGACTACAATAATATCCAACCCATACATGTGGGTGGATTTTTATTATGCTAATTAACTACCTAGACAAGGAATCGAGCTCCTTTAAGAAGTTGATTTGGTAATAGCTCCAGCTGAAGTCAGCAGAGGCACCAGCTTCCCCTGATTGTGCAGTGCAGTTGTGTCTGCCCAGAAGCACAAAATGTTTATTTTACAGTATGAAATGAAACCTAAAGATTAAGAAACTTGAGAAGATCTATAAAAGTATCTAAATCTTACCGTCACAGCCACCAATGTGTTTTCCACCAATGAAAACATTAGGCACGGTTCGCTGACCAGTCCACTCAAGTAATGCTGCTTGGATATCCGCTCCATCAGCTGCAACATGTCCAACCACTTTGATTAACACACAAAATCACATACATGAATCCTCTTCTCTCAGCAAGTAACGAGAAAGACACAAGATGCACCCAGAACCCATTTCTATCTTATAGGTGGCAGTGAAGCTGTTGGAGAGACCAGGGTATAAAACCACAAATAAAAGGAAATTCAAATATAGAACTCCATACATTTTTGTGAAAAGCCATTAGCTTCCACACGACTACAGCAAAAACAATGACATTTATTATAAGAAAAATAACTCGGAACCGTAAAACAACCAAAACCTTGTTATTGAGAGGATCAAACAATGCTAAAATTAACCCTTAACAATAACAAAATACCTACCTAAACCGCTTAATATTATTAATCATTTCAAATAGTGACGCTTTAAAAGTACAGTTTCAACCCCAGTTCATAACAACCTAGGAATAGCGTAAGTATAAGCTGGGTACTTAAATCAAATTCTCTATTCCACTCTTTTTCATATACACTAAATTTGAAGCCAAAAACAATTATATTAGAAGGAAAATGTTATAGAGCCCCTGTGGTTAAGAAAACATGACATCTTGTAAAACGAACAAAAGGCCTGTTGGGATACAGCGTAGAAGGGCTCTGGAGATTTTTATTTTTTTTCTACTGAAAATAGACTTTCAGAAGTAAGCTTTCGTATTCCTTCAGAGCTTTTTCCAGTAGAAAAATTCTCAAAAGCACTTCTAGCTTGCATCGAGAAAGGCTCAATCATTATTCTGTAACTGTGAAAGGAATTGACAGATGTCAAACGTTTTTCCGCATTCCTCGACAACTATTTTACAACAGAAAATAAAAAAATACGTGAAAGCCAATTTGGATCTCGCAAAATTTCTCCCAAGCAATGACGATAACGAAAACATAAGAAAAAGAAAAAAAAAATACAGATAGCGACAAACTTCGTGTTCAAAATCGAAAACCGGCTGAGTCTCGTGTCCTTATTGAACAGAGATTCTTTAAAAAAGAATAACATCGGTAGTGTGCTAAGCGTACGAATATTAACATTTTTTTTACGACAAAAAGAAAGTAAAGCGATTTAGCGAAAAGGAAAAGCAACGAAAAGGCACTCACGTTCAACGTCCAACTCGAGGAGCTTGTAAGTGACACCAAGGTTAGCGAAGAGTTGCTTCACTCTGACGCAGAAAGAGCAATAGGTTTTGCTGCAAACGCAATAAGAAAATACAGTTAAAGAAAATATCGATCCAGCATCGTTGAAATTCACATAACAGAAATGGAAGGGAAAACAAGAGAAACCTGAAAACGACGACGGGATTAGACGACACGATCTCCTTAGCTTTGGCAAGAGCCATCTTGATGTCTCACTTTTTCTGGTCTTTGATCTGTATGTCACATTTATAATTTTGGTGCCCTGTTTGGATAGATATAAGGTAAGAAGAAAGAGAAACAGAGAAGAAATGTTACGTCAGCGCATACGTATACCAACCGACTCGCTCTCCGGGATGATTGAAGCCCGCGACATTCAATGGGCCATGAAGCTATTTCTTTACGCATCCTCTGGTATACTAAGTTCACTCCCCCTGTTAACGAAATTATTTTGGTTTTTTTTTAATCATAGAATTAGTAGTTGGTTTATGCACCGTATATTTTAATAATGAGACTTGTCATGGAAAAAAAAATACAACGAAATTATTTTCCTTATATTTTTATAGATTTTTTAAGAGATACATTATGTTTTAGATTTAGATTTCCAATTAGACAATTAAGATGTAGAAACTCGTAGCAAATTCTGACCATATGTAGAAGAGCTTGGAAGCATGGAGTCTTACACCACTTGAAAGAGGTTAAATTGAAGTCCCACATGCCGTCATGTAGATGTATTGATTTTGTTTTGGTTTTGTATTATAATTTTTACATTTTTTTTGGTATCGTGAAGTAGGAAAGGATCGAGTTCTATAAATAAAGCTTTCTTGACATATGTAACTATAACTTTGATTGAATAAGAATAAATTTGTTTATATTTTTTTCTTCTTGTTCTCTTAGATCGTATATGATAATAATTTTATTCTAGTTCTTTGTGAGGCTTTTTTCTTTAGAAACTTTGAAGAGTTAAAAGTTTTCTTTCTTGGAGGAAACATTCCTAAATTCTTGTAATTGCTCTCTCTCTCTCTTTTGATGGAGGATATTCAATGATATAGACTTACTACTTTGTTTTTGTTCACTCTTTTGTCTTCTCTTTTCTATTCTTTAGATGTTACAAGCACAGAGATGGACTTTAGAGTGGATTTTCAACAAAGCTTTATTTTCCTCTTTATTATTTTCTTCTCTTTTCTTCTTTTCTCTTCTCTTTCTGAAAGCTTTAGACGTTGCATGCTTGAGATGAAGCAACAAGATAGATTTTGTAGTGATGACTCTTTTCTTCATTCTTGCTTATTATTCTTCTCATTCTCTCTCTTGTTTGAGTATGCTTTCATTCTCTCTTTCAAGATTTTATCCTATTTTTGGTGTTGAAGAGTGTAAAATGATATAGGCTTTAAGATGAGACAGAGTTAATGAATGATGATCTTTCTTGAGCATACTCTCTCTCTTTCTCTCTCTCTCTTTTCTCCTCTTTCTCTATTTTCACCTCTTCTATATTTCTACTTCAAACAACCTTTTACATCTTTTTCAATTGTAGCAACTTTCTTCTCTTTATTTGTTCTTCTTTATATAAACTCTCCTAAGAGATGATCGTTAAATGCTGAGTTGATTTCAAAAGAGTGGATAGGCTTTAGGTTGGAGGTCATTCATTAGTCTTTTTCGTAGAGGTACAATGTTTTATCATAGTTTTCATTAAAGAGTGACTTGTAAGACTTTGTTAGAGTAAAAGTCTTCAAGAGATTCATTCCAGAATGTTCTTTGCTTCTCTCGACGTCTTTATCCAATGTGTGCAGATGTTATGATTAATCCTTTGTGTACTCCTGTTCTACACAGATAATAAGAATAAGATATACAAGAAAAATAGCACTTTACAATACATGCATGAAATGTTTTGATCGTTTATAGACGTTAATTTGTACTATTTGTTTAAAACATATTGTCATACATCTTGTCAGTAATTAATGCATCGTTCAAGTATATTAATATACTTTTAAGGAACGTTGGACAATGTATGACACTTTGAAAATAGACAATATCAAATGTTATACTTTTAAGAAAAGTTGCTTTAAATGTATATTTTAGTGTGTTTTTCATTAGACGGTGTTCTTTATAAAATATTTTCACTTATAACATTACTTTTTTATGTAAGCCATTAAGCTTCAGTGTTTCTATGATTCTCAAGAATAGTTATTTCAATTAGAAAGATTGAGAACATATCTTGTTGTTTTTCACATATTCCTAGAATGGTTTCTTCATGAAATATTTTCGTTTTTCCAAGAGTTCAACTAAATACCCCTTGGGTATGGTAAGTTTACGCGTTTAGCAAAACTCTCTTAGATTCTTTGACTTATCAATCATTTAGCACTATATCTGGGTATTTGATTTAGGTGTTTTTATGTTTTGTACAATCCTAAAGGTTTTTCTAAGGTTTTTCTATGTTATGGATTCTTGAGCCTAAGTCTTATGTTTTATCCTATGATCTTTTAAATTTTTATTTCGCTTAATGTTATTTATTTAAACTTTTAAACATGATAATGTTATTGTGTGTTTTTTTTTACATATAATATCTATAATTTTTAATATTATATTATGTTTTAACTTACCGACATGTTTGACTCAAATAACTTGAATAAAATATTTAATTTATTAGATAAATAATATAAAAATATTATTAAATACTTAAAATATAAAAAAAATTATTTGTTAAAGATTTAGAATNTATTTAGTTCTTTCGTCATTATAAAGTTAGTATATAATAATAATAATAATATATCATTATTTACTATTAATATTATTATATTTATTATTTGTATTTACATCTAACTATTAATATTACTATTAATATTATTTGTAATATATCACAAATTCAAATTTGAGCCATAATGCTCCATTAATGTAGAGAGAAAGGGAAAGATTGGAGGATAATAGGGAGGTGTAGAGTATTTTTGAAATAAAAGAAAACAGTGAAGAGGTGTAGAATACTTTTGAAATAAATGAAAGTAATGGGGAGGTGGAGGAGCACTTGGGGAGGTGGGGAGGTGACGGGAACAACACCTAAAACTCATTGATGGCCTAAAAGAATAAGAGCTTGGGTCCACCTTTCACAAATGAATCCAACTCTTCTTGAATATGTTTGTCATGACTAGGGTATTTATCATCACATAAAAAGTTACGTGTCAAGTCATTATCGTGTCACGTGGCAGCATAAGTGCCACTTGTCAATGTTACTACAAAATGAGAATCCTTGTTTACAATTTAGTTCTTGTATTTAAAATTTTGATTCAATTGAGTTTCATTTTTGTTTTAAAATGGAGCAATTTGATCCCTTCCAATTTGAGACCAAATTAGAAGTTAAACTTAACTACAACTTATATATGTATTAAAATAACTTTTTTAGAATTTATATATCTAAACACTCCACCTAAATATTCAAATAAATTTTATTTTTTATATTTTTACATAAAAAAATCTATATTTAAACTTATATAGTTTTTTTAAAATACTAAAAAAGTAAATATAAAGTGACACTTGTAATTTTAAAAAAATTATACTTGTCATATTAAAAATTAAAATATTACAAATGTCACTTTATATTTATATGTGTAACAAATTAATTTTGGATTTTATTATGTAAAAAAAAATTGAATACTTAAGTGGAGTAATTAGAAGTATAAATTATAAAAGAATATTTTAACATGTATATATAAGTTGTAATTAAAGTTAATTATTAATTGGTCTTAAATTGAAGAGGGACCAAATTGTTTCATTTAAAAAAAAACTAAATTGAATCAAAATATTAAATATAAGGATTAAATTAAAAATAAACACTACCATGTAGTAATAACACTACATTACAAGTGATATGTGGCATTGTTACTATCACATGATATGACAATGACTTAACACGTGACCGTTTATGTTTTTTTAAATTAAAAAATAAAGAAAATGAAAATATCACAAATTCACATAACATGAATAAATATAATGTTAATGTTAATACAATGAAAATAACCAAAGTAAATTAATTTTAAGTAAAAAATTTATATAAAGACAAAATTCAACTAGTCTAATAAATACGTGAATCAAATATATAATCAAATCAAATTATTTTTGGTTTCAAGGTAAACCCTTAATTTTCATTGTATATTGTTGGTCCAATGAAAAGAAACAACCAAGTTAGATTTATCTTCCTTAAGTAATTTTCTTAGTTCCTAGTTAATTATATAGTGTCACTTTCGTTTGTTCGATATAAATTTATTCTTTTTGTTTCTTGTTATTCTTCTTAAATTATATTTCATTAATTGTATTTTCATACCTCTTAAAGGTTCATTGTTATTTCAGTCCCAATGAAAAACATTATTGTCCTAACTCTTCTATTTCATTTTAGTATTATCAAAAGGTCCATTGAGGCAGGGCAAGACATATCTCACCAATTAAATTCTAACTTATTAAATTTTCTAAATTTCACAACTATTGCCCTCTCACTCTCCAATTTCCATCTCAATAATGGAGGAACCAAGTATTGTTTTTTTTTTTATACATATAATTATTTAATAACTTTTCTATAATATTTCTATAAATAAGTTCAAACTATTATTTTATATTATGTTTTTAAAATGAAAATATAATACACCATAAAAATATTATTATATTAATTATTAGTTTTTATTGAAGTGTTATATTTACAAATATAAATGCATATGGAGTAAATTTTCTATATTTAAGCTCATTGTTTGAACAATACTAGCCCATTTTCATTCCAGAACAAGGATCGTAGTACCCCTTGTGTGAAAAGGTTTCTATCCTTTTTTTCCGGAGCACTTTCTGGTTTCTGTTGTTTTGTTGGTGCTTTTACCATTTTGAAATGCTCAAACAGTGACCAAAATTATTCTTTTGACTTGGAGTATGAATTAAGTCATAGAGTTGTCATCCATAATATTCTGTTGGACTTTTGCAATTGAGATTACATAAAATATCATGTAAATCTAATTTATATAAGAAATTCATATTACTCTTAATCTAAAATTATATAGGTTTATGAATTTTTTATTTTATACGACATTTAAGTTTATCATTTTTATTCAATTTAAAAGTTAAATTATCGTAACACTGCTAAAAGTATAGAGAAATTAAGGGGGTGTAATGTGTAATGTTCATCCATGTAGCGAAAATCACCTTCACAATATAAGGAAAAGGGTAGAGGTTGTCTGCCTAATTTATCTCGCTTGTTCCCTTGAAAGGAGAACTTGAGTCCTACACTAAACTCTTGAAATTATAATGGACTTGAAAGTATGAGTGTAATGATCCAATTTTTAACAAATAAGTGTTATCAAATAGATTACTACGTAATTATATCAAGATATAGAAATTTTATCATGTAGACTTGAAATATTTATTAAAATAGTATTTTAAAAGAAATAAAGCACATAACATAAGTATTCATATTTATAATATAAATTATGAAATCAACTATCATTGCAACTTCGTGTTTTCACACGTTCCTACATTATTTTCTCCTCTCGTAAAATACATGGTCACAACAGATAGATACCAAAGTTACAATAAAACATATATACAAGGTAAACGAGAGAAAATTTAAATCATACTATTATTTTTAAATTCAATTTTCTTGAAAAAAAATCATACAAATTTCATAAGCTACTCATCACTTTCAATCATTAATAGCATAAAAAATATCACATGTACAAAAACATCTTGGTTCTTTCATACACAAATTATATATTTTGACACAGTCTTAAAAGGATTAATGTATTAAATAGAAATATGAAATCTTGCATTCATCATTCATTCACTCTTACTTCTCAAGAGTTATAGCTATATCATGATCAAATCGCTTTCTCGTCCACAAAGTATGACAAGATAAATTTTATATATGTGAGTTTTGACCTTTTACTGAAGATCCAGATATGAACCTCCTTCAATTTTTATAACTATGCATCTTTATCTTATGTGAGTCCAATACTATAATAGAGTCAGAGTAATCTCGTTATTGATTCTGATGTTAATATATTTCGTACATCAGTACACATAGTAGTGTTCCTATTGTAAAATATTATAAAATATTGTGTAACATTCATAAATTGCAATGTTAAAATTTTTATTGAAAAAGAACGTTGTGCAACGTCCATCGTTTGCAACGTTCATAAATTGCAACATTCATTTGGCAACAATACTTTTGCTACCTATAAAATGGACCTCTTCTCATTTCCAAAATCACCGAAAAAAACTACATTACAAAGCTTCTTCTCTATTATCTTCTTCTCTCATAAATCCTGAGTCAAAACTCTGTTAAGAGCTTGTTGCTAGTTTTATGGTCTTCGAATATTTTTGAGAAGTTCCTATTTATCTTTGGGAACTTGCGCAATACACTGCATATAAGTCCTTAAAGATAGTGAAACTACATGCCCTAGGAAATACTATTCGTGTTTCTGTCAGCTTTTATACAACAGGTCCTACCCTAAAAATCACTACCTTCTCATTCTACATAATTTATGTTGAGATTGTTGTTAGGGGGAGTATTGATTTAGCAGAACCCACAATATCAGAGTTTCTAGTTTTTGATGATGACAACACATAATTAATAACACATGTGTATTATGTGTTACATGTTCTATGTTTTCATGTTATATGGCTATATGGGAACATGTTTATGTTGTTACTGTGTTATTTGCATTTCACTGTGCTATATATGTGATTTTATAGTTGAATGCATGACATATGTTTTTGGAAAAGAAAAACCACAAGCACAAATGTTGAACTTTAAATTGTGTGGCAAAACGACAGTTTTAAGTCGATTTCATTATGGGGTAAGTTGATTAAAACTCGTGTCTTTGCACATACCTTTTCAAAATGTGTTGTGAGATGTTTCAAAGAGAAAGGTTTTAAAAACTATGTTTTATACTGTTACATATATATGTGTATTGCATTCGACTAAGTCTGTTATGTTTTGAAATTCTATTAATGCTTGTCATAACTGTTTAACGGTCATATTTTTAATTTGGTTGACCAAGCATTAAATGTAAATTGACTGCATTAATTGCATATTCAATTAATTGCATTGACTGCTGCTAACTACCATAATTGTTTTGTTATATTCGACTGCATTAGTAGCAAAGTCGATTAAAATGCGTCAAACTTGTGATTTTCTATAAATTGACGCAAATTAGATTTCTGTAAGAAGTTTTTTTATTCTAACGATTTGGTGATATATTTCAGATTAGTGTTGTCTTACAGAAAGAGAAAAAGCTCCAATAATCAAAGAAGAGACTGTGGTGATCATCTACTTGTGATTTCTTGAAGAGCAAGATTGATGTGCATTGAAAGACTTATCTATCTACACATTGAGGTGTCTACTACAAGATCAGGATCTATAATCTGTTGAAGATTGGGTTGTTTCCTTGTTATTATTACAGGAAGAAGAGTGTGCTGCGTTCTTGACTTTGAGGAGTTTCTCAAAGGGGTTGAGACAGCAGAAGAGGGGATTCTTGTTGCCAGTCTTGTTATTGTATGCCTATATTTTGATTAAAGGGTTAGAGTGGTGTTTTATATTTTTGACGTGAGGTCTCTATAAAAGCCTTGTTGTAAAAACCTTGATTATTATAGTGCATTTGCTTCATGTGATTGGAAGGAAACTAGATGTTGGCATGTTGGCCGAACCAGTATAAAAAGCAGTGTTTGATTTCTCTAATCCCTACACTTTTATTTTTAGTCGACTCTGTTATGCACTAAATCAACTTTATTTTCGTTGCATTAGAAAATCGTTTTCACTGTGTTTCAAGAAAGTCTTAAAGGCATCACCTTTTGCGAAAAAGATTTTAAAAGAACATTGTTTTTTAGTTTCACCAATTCACCTCCCTCCTGGTGTGAGAAACTAAGCCTTTCTATTTTAACAGATTATATCAAACCACATTAGTATATTCAGAGATTTCCAAAACTATATTCATCATTCACACCATTCAAACACCATCTTTTCCACATTTTAGTCACTAATTATGATTTGATCAACACATTCATTATTGCAAAATTTTAAAACACGAAAATAACAATTGTATAAGGTGGTGTGTGACAGTGCTCATGGGAGTCCAGCAACTAATCCTTTGGAGCTCATTGTCAAGTGAGTATCCAATTATCATGGATAGTGTTCAGTGGCCCAGATCACCAGAACTATTAAGTGAGCGCCTAACAATCCTTGGCTAGCACCCTAAACCATTAGAGTTCACTAAATTCAATTTTCAGTTTTGCACTTAAAGCTTCCTAAAAAACGGATAAAAAAAATAAACTTGCTTTGTTTTTAACTCTAATTGATTGAATGTGTAGAGTTCTTTTGCTAAGATCACTCCTATAATTTTTTTTATTTTCAAAATAATGGAGAATAAAATCCTAGTTTTAAAAAGAAGATAAGGGCAAGCTTTAGATAAAAGTTCTATAAAAGTAATGATTTTTATAAAATAAAACTTGATTAATAGAAATTATATTTATAATCTTGATATTTTATTAATTAATGAAATAATGGGAACTTATGTCACCACTATTTTCTAGATTCTTAAGATAGATGAATATAACTTATGTATAAAAAAAAAACATTAAATTTCTTATAGTCACTCTAATCAAACAATTTTTATTTAACAAATTAGGTTACAAATATAGAAGTTGATGCAAAGTTGAGAGGAGTATAAATAATTCCTGTCTTTTAGTCCTCTTAATTTCAGTGTTTTTATTTTTGTAATCTTTGTTCTTATAATTTTACCGTAGAATAATTTTAATGTTAATTGCCATCTAAACTAGTTTCTTAATTAACAAGATAGTATCTAAATTATACAAAATTTTAACAAAACAATATAATTTAGGTTTAATCATTTCGGATGTTCCTATTTTTATAGATTCGTGTCAATTAGGTCCTCGTATTTTGAAAGTGCTCAATTGGGTCCTTATTTATGTAAAATTGAGTCAATAATGCCCTTGCCATTAACTGTTGTGGACGGCGTTAAATTTCTTGCCTGTTGCTGAACTAGCATTTAATAACCACGTGGTACAATACAGCTCATTACGTGGATTCATTTTAAGGGTGAATTTATTTTAACTTTTAAATAAAATCCTTGTTACCTCTCTCACTCTCTCTGGTGCCATGAGCCCTTAAAGTTTTTTTCTCTCTCCTTCTGAAATCATAGCCGTTGTCGGTCCCCTCCCCCTCGTTGTCGCTGCCATTCCCCTCCTCCGCACCTCCACCTCGACGACAACTATAACACTCCTATTTCATTGTGTTACTGGATTTTTTTTTTATTTTTAGGGTTTCATTCTTTCTTAATCTATTCAGGGAGCAAATGTTCTTTTCCTCACTCAGAGAGAGAAGCCGGGAAAACCAAACCAAGAAGAGGTTGGGTGCCAAATGACGGTTGTAGTAACAGTGGACGATGACAGCCTTGGTGAACGACCCGACCTCGGTGGCAAGGCGACTCGTCGTGGGTCATGGTGCTACAACGTATCATCTTGTGAGAATAACTAGAAGCAGGCGGAGTCTCCGACCGGTAGAGGGGTGAGCAACGACGAGATCTAAAACCTGGTGTAGGCTGCTCATGCTATGAGATGGTGAGACTGTGATTGGGCAAGGGTTTTCATGGTGGTTGTAGAGGTTTGGATGGCTATAGTTTAGAATTTGTAGACTAAGACAAAATTAGGGGAAAGATATTGAAACAAAGATGGAAAAAGTAGGATTTTGAGGGTATGGTGATTGATGAGTGAAATTGGATGAAGATGATGGGGTAACTTATTTTGGATTTCTTGTAATTAGATTAAGCAATGGAATTAGGCATGACAAGAATTGAATCTGACTTTAACAAGAATATGATATTCATTGGTTTCTAATCTTCTCCAATTGTTATTTCTGAGTGTAGGTTGAAGAATGGACGACAACTCGAGATCAATGGCGTTTTGGGGAAAGAACAAAAACGAGAGCGTAATAGAGAGCCAAAGTCGAGCAACACCCTTCATCTTCGCGGTTACTACAAAACTAGTTTAGGAATTATGAAGGTAATTTGGGTGATGTGAGTAGGTTGAGGTTACAAATGAAAAACAAGGGGATGTTTTAATTGTTATAACTTGGTTCGGCAACCGGAAGAGTGAAGGAAGAGGAAGAGGGAAAACACAAGGCGTGAGAAGGAAGCACTGCGAACTTTGGGGATTGCAACAAAGAGAGAGTGAGAGAGGTAACATGAATTTTTTTTAAAACTTAAAATAAATCCACCCTTAAAATAAATCCACGTAATGAGTTGTTACTGTGTCATGTGGTTATTAAATGATACATCAGCATGCGAGTAGGCAAGAAATTTAACGTTGTCCACAACAATTAAGGGAAAGGCATTATTGACTCAATTTTACATAAATAGGGACCCAAATGAACACTTTCAAAATATGAGAACCTAATTGACACGAATCTGCATAAATAGAGACCTCCAAAATGATTAAACCTATAATTTAATATAAGAATGACAACGAAACAAATTTACTTATAAAAATTAAAAGTGAACTTCATATATTTTAGAAAAAAAGAAATATTTTATCCATAAGTTGTAAAAAAAATGGTATACTTTTATCTATTCTAATGTTTATACTATAATTTAATATATTTCATTTTATTTAAGTACATATTAATAAATTTATTTTTATTTAAAAGAACAAATAGTTATTTTATCAATATAAAAGGTCTGATTGGTAAACAATTATGCAGAATAAACTAAACTTTTATCAACTGATATTAAATATTGTAAAAAATTATATAATATAAATGAGACAAATCGAAAACGTTGTATTTTTTAACCTACTATGTTGAAAAACTATTTTGTTATGCTCATTTGTCAAATGTCTGCGTTGGCAGCATTGCACGCATGGACAGATGTTAGGTTAGCAAAGGCTACAGACAGCAACTGTAGCACACCGACGCATTGATAATCACTATCAAATTGGAAGTTGGGGATCACTTACGTGGCACATTGTTTCAAACACTCTAGGAGCTTCTACAACTAAAGAATATAAAACAATAACTTCAAATATTAGGTTTTGTTTGTTTATGAACAAATATAATATCCGTCCTCGTCTTTAATACAACACGTTTCGAATATAAATAATTTAGTTGAACTTTACAAAGAGGGTTAAATATGTTTTTAGTTTTTATATTTTGGGACGATTTTGGTTTTAGTCTATTTTCAATTTAAGGTACAATTTAGTCCTTTAACTTTAGAAAACTCTGGTTTTAGTCCTTTTTACCAAATTTTTTTAATTTTATTTGTTGTTTCAAGCACGTTTCATTATAGCATTTGGATTGTTTACACTGTTTGACACATTTTGCTTTAATGTTAACTGAGAAACGCGTTTGAAAAACCAAATAAAGTTAAAAAAAAATTGATAAAAAAGACTAAAACCAGAGTTTTCTAAAGTTGAAGGACTAAATTGTACCTTAGTTTGAAAATGGACTAAAACCAAAATCGCCCCAAAGTATAGGGACTAAAAACATATTTAACCCTTAAAAATATTATGAATGTTCTAAATTAATAATATTTTTTTTGTGATTTATGTTTATTTATGGGTTGTGTTTCTTAATCAAATAAAAGTAAAGGTTTTTACATTGTTGCAAGTTAACAAAATGTTAATCTGTAATGTAAAAGTAAAGATTTGACATTGTTTCAAGTTAGCACAATGTTAATATGCAAGAGAAGTAGTGAGTGAATTGCAAATATCTTGAGAGCAAAAAGTTCTTTTTCTTTCTTTCATGCAACCCTCGTTACATAGATGTCTTTAAAAAAAAATTTCTTACTCAGAACTTTTGACTTTCTTTTAGAGATGTAACCTTTAATGTAGTGTCAAAAGTTATGTTGCATTTTGGTAGTGTAATTGTTGAACATACGAAAAGAACATATAGAAAGTATGTATGAGACATTCCTTGAATATCCTCCTATCCCATAACGTTGTTATGATTGAGCATACTTTTTGATAAAGTTGATAATTTGGACAAAAAAAGAGAGCACAACACAACAAATAAAAAAGTACTAGAATATATATAAGCATTATAGCGTTAGATGATGCTAAGCGTTTAGACATGATGCAAGTATTATCATTTAGCGTGTCTTTTTTTAGTAACTTTAAATCTATTAGGATATAAAGTGTTTAGTGTTGGTTATATGTATCCTGAATGGTCTAACTTTTTAATAGACGCTTTCGCGACTAGACATTCTCTTATGAACTTTATAGTTTTTAGCGCTTATTGAACATACATTAGATGCTCTTGTATACTTTAGGTACTTAAAGAGTAACATTTAGCACTTTTAATAATTATTCTAGACGATTAAACACTATTTCATTTGATATATTATGTTAAATTTCAAAACAAGGATTGCTTAGATGATCTTGTCTTGACAATCTCTCAATTTTTTATGTTTAACAAATACACATGCTAACACGAAATAACTACCAAAGATGTAAAAAACAATCAATATACAAGACGTGATAGATTTGTTTTAGATCATATGCGTAACAAAATTCAATTCTATCATGCTAGTTGTTTGGTTGTCTTTTTTTGAAAGATTTTTCACGAAAGTATATCAGAGAAAAAAATTGTTCTAATTTTTATCTCATAGAATAAGAGCATATGGTAAAGAATTCATAAAGATATATTATCATAGAAATAAAGAGCAAAAGAGGTCATTAAAACTACATATTTACATGATATCGGAGTATGAAAAACAAATTGTGATATCATAGTGCATAGTATATCAAAGTTTTTGTAGTTTATAAGTATTAGAGTTAATATCGCAAATATAATGTATCAAAGTTAATATCGCAAATAATATAGGCAATGTATCAGAGAATTTATAACAACATAGCATATCATATTAGAGCATACTAACATTGAACAAATTATAAGACAATTAATGTATTAGAATATCATAAATTGTTGAATCATAGCAAAACACAGCAAAAAACAAATAAATGTAATTTTTTTCTCCCTTTGACTTATTAAGCTCCCCTTAACTTATGTAACCCAACAAATCTTCATCTTCTTTTCGCCCCCTTATTTGATAAATATTAAAAGGGTTGAAAAAGAGACATCGTTGACTGGTGGGTTACAACTGCAAGTATATGCAAACCTTATCTAATTGCACTGAAACTTTGTGACCAACTAGGAATGACAATGGGTTGGGTCGAGCACGGATAGTGTCTACCCATTACCCGACACGCCGGATAAAATCCTACCCGTTACCCGACTCGCTACCTGCCGGGTACCCGTTTAAAAAATACCTGTGGGTATTTTAAAACCCGCGGCCCATGGATACCCACAAAAAAAACAAATATATTTTATACATTTTAAAATAAAATTTAAATAAAATTACAAAAAATATATATAATATAATATAAATTAAATTAAATATAAATTAAAATTTTATTTTATTTTTAATTAAATTTAATTAAAAATATATATATAAATTATTATTTTTTGCAGGTAACGGGTACTCGCGGGTCGGGTAGTATACTACCCGTACCCGACCCATTTAGAAGCGGGTATTAAAATACTCGCTACCCGTTATCCACGGGTAGTAAATATCCGTGGGTAGTAACTACCTGCCACAGATTTTACCCGCAGATACCCGTGCCCGCGGATTTTTTTGTCATCCCTATGAGCAACACCTTAAAATCATGAAATGATAGCACAAAAATTTCCATAGCAAAATTCAAAGATAACTATTTTTACCATTTTAAGAAAGTTAGGAAAAATGGGAAAATAAAACTTAAAAAATAAAAAATAAATAGAGAATGGCCTTTTTTTGAAGATATGCTTGTCTCTAACTGGCACAACGAGTTGGGATCAATAGATCGTTTTTTTTCTATATGAAATGGACATATAATACGTCCAATTCTGATAAAAAGCATCAAAAGTTATTGCAGTTTGAAGTTTTCACAATTCTTGTTTACAAAAAAAATTGTAATTCAAAACAGGGACTACCTTAACTGTTTTTGTGATTTTTCTATCAAAATATGGACAAAAGAAGTGCACAAAAAAAATCAAAGAAAAATAACACCTCTAGCTATAAAAAAAAAACGCTCAATTGAATAGGAAAACCAGTTACTATTCATGACACTATTCATGGTGGTTTTGAAGGTGGTTTTCAACGTTTTTTAGTGGTTTTGCACCTAGAACATGCCAAATAGCTCCAATTCACCTATTGTTGACACCAAACTACCACAAAACAAAACGTACACACTCAAACACACTAAACAACACACAACACACACTAACATTAACACACAGACCCAAGATCGAACCGTTGGTCCCCGGCAACGGCACCAAATTTGATTCTAGGCCGTACCCGAATCAAATTAATGAGCAATTAGAAATGTAGTATATACTAGGAAGTGACTCCTAGATCGTCTCTCAAGGACAAACATTTGGTTCAGTCATTAGATCAAACACATGGTGGGGGTGGTTTTTGTTGGAACAATCGGTACCAATTTTGCGTAGCAGAAATAAAACTCATAGTACGATATGGATTGTTTAAAAGCGAAGAGCTTGTTCGGTCAATTTAAAAATTGGATCCTTTAGTTTTCTTATAAAAGTTTAACAAAGAGTTGATGTGCAGAAAATGTAAAGAGTGTAAGGAATAGAAAAATCACACAAAGAATTTTTATACTGGTTTGTATCAGTAGATTCTACGTCTAGTTGTTAATCACTATAAAGAGTGATTAACGTTTTCACTAAATTTAGTTTCACAAATTACAATATAGTGAACTAAACAGAAAAGTTAAACCTTTCTTCGACGAACGAACCGGAAGGGACAATAAGCACTTTCCTTCGACAAACAAACCGGAAGAGTGCAGCAAATTCTTCCTTCAACCAACGAACCGAAAGACAACTACATAGCCAACTTGAAGAGAACCACTCCGACCTTTGACACACAAAGTGCGAGCTTCTTCTATTCACAAGACTTGACAATGAGCACACTATCACTTTGAGAACTTCCTTAGACAAACTGTATTCTAAAAAATGTCATAGATGTTTTCTGAAGTGTTAGGCAAAGGTATATACAACTTGTTGGTCCGAAACTGAAAAGACTCTTTACAACTGCTAGTGATAATCGATTATTGTAAGTGATAATCGATTATCTGTGAGATTTGAGACAGTTATGATATTTAACTCTTCAAACGCTCGACACCAGTTCTTTGCCTCCTTATATTGTTCGACTCGAGCCCTTTTCATATCAATCGTTCGGTTTGGTTCCTCACACCTTTCTAGTGTTCGGTGCTAGCTGCTCGGTCTCGGTCATACCTCACTTAATCTTGGTCATGCCTTTCACTGCTTAGTCCGAACAACTTTGTCTTGATCAAGCCTTGCACCGTTCGGTCATGCCTTGTTGGGCTTCGGTCAAGTCTTGTACCACTCGGTCATGACTTACACCGTTCAGTACGAACAACTTGGTCTTGATCAAGCCTTGCACCGTTCGGTCATGCTTTGTATCGCTCAATCATGCCTTGCACCGTTCGGTCATGCTTTGTACCGCTCAGTCATGCCTTACACCGTTCGATCATGTTTTGCTTGATCATTGTCTTTTCCTGTTCAGCCTGTTTTTGGAGGTCGTTCGGTCATCAATTTGTTCAGCCAGTGTTCATACTGTGTTCAGCCTTGAACTGCTATACATCGTCCAACCTTCAACTAATACATATCGTTCGGTCTTTGACTGATAGTGATCGTTCGTCCTTTCGACCATGAACAATGTTCGGCTTTCAAGTGTTGTATGTCGTTCGATTTTGTGTTCTGCCTTTAACTTATAGTGATCATTCAGTCATGAACTACATTCAGTCTGATCCGTCTTTTGGCCGTTCGGTCTTCAGTCTTTATTCACCGTTCGGCTTGCATCTAGGCTCTTGATCTCTTTCATTGTGGACCATCATACAGGAATGCTTTTAAACTTGAAGCAACAAGGGTCTTCATATTCTTCACCTGTATCATCATCAAAATCCTTATCTTTAAGTCACCACTGCTCCTCATTGGTAATAGTTTATAAACAGTTTTGTGAACTAAATTCAACCAAATTAAAGCACGAATTCAAACAGATTAGAACAGGTTGTCATCTAGGTCAATTACAATGCTTCCAATCACATATTAACAACAATTAAACACCACTCTAACCCCTAATCCAACACAAATTAACCAACTAATCGAAGGTTAATCCGGTCTTAAAAACGTGAGTTAAGCAAACACATTGCATAAGTTTAATCAATTATACACACATAGTCTAATTAACTAAGTGAAAATCAAACACCAATTAGGCAACTAAGCGTATGCCTAATTGCAAGCACAAAACCGAATTAACACCATGTAGGGCAAGAACAACACCATCAATTACAATCCTGAAATCTCAAGGATGCAAAGCAATATTCATAATCACTAACCCACACAGATTTAAGCTACCATCAAGATGAAATGAAAACAAAAAAACGAAATTAAAGTGCAAATGAAACTGGACATGTAAACGAAATGCAATGGGAAAACAAAATGCGATTTGTGAGTGAAATTGTAAGACAGAAACGTAAATTGAAACAAGAGTAGAGAACGTGAATTGAAACAAGACAAAAAATGTACCAAGACCTAGAAAAGCGAAAATGAGGAGAGGAAGAAAGGAATCCTTAAATCTGATTTTGGATATTAATAACCCCAAAAGATGAAAAGGCCCTCCATATGGGCTTCTCCTAAATGTGCCCAAAAATGGACCCAATTAAATTACAAACGGAAATTAAAAACAAATGTCGATGTGGAAAATAATAAATGGTGTGGCGACCCTCTTGAAATCCAAATATATGATTCCAAAATTGTCCTCCAAATAATAATTGGAATAATTAAGCTCAAATATTTCAAATTAATTAAAATTAGAATTACTAGTCAAATTAAGCTCAAATAGTGAAAATGAGACAATAATGGAGAATTAAACACAATTCACTAATACATTTCGGTGTAGAAAGCTAAGTGAATAGTACAAAATAATGATTAATCACTCAAGAGGTTTATCCTCAAGGTCCACAATTTCGTCAAAGACAACATGTATAGATTCTTCAATTTCAAAAGTTCTCCGATTAAATACTCTATAAGCTTTGCTCGTTAGAGAATAACCAAGAAAAATAGTTTCATCGGATTTTGAATCAAATTTACCCAAATTTTGTTTTCCATTATTTAAAACAAAACATTTGCATCCAAAAAATTTTAAATGAGAAATATTAGGCTTTCTTCCTTTAAATAATTCATAAGGAGTACATTTTAAAATAGGATGAATAAGCATTCTATTTAAAACATAACATGTAGTACTCACAACGTCAGCCCAAAAATGTTTTGGAACTTTTGATTCATTCAATAAAGTTCTTGCAAGTTCTTCTAGAGATCTATTTTTATTTTCTACAACCCCATTTTGTTATGGAGTACCAGGTGTAGAAAAATTATGAGAGATTCCAAATTCTTCACAAAAATTTTCAAACAATTCATTTTGAAATTCCCTCCCATGATTATTAGAAGAGTGGGGGGTTTTAAGCCTAACTCAACCCCACAAAATTGGCTTGTAAGGTGAGGTTTGCACCTCACTTATATGTTATAATTTGGTCTTATCTTTAATCGATGTGGGACTTCCAACACACCCCCTTCACACCAAGGTATAGACATCTTGTGCGTGATAGTAGAAATTGGGTGGTCCAATAGCCGTCCGACAACGGGTGGAACAGAATTGCCCAAGAAACAAGAAATATCGCTAGGATAGGCTTTAACCATGACTTTGATACCATAATAAAAGGTTTAAAGAATAATTCTGATATATTATTTCAAGGAGTAGAGTACCATCCTTTTATGTATATATATGGTACTCTACTCCTTGAAATAATATATCAGAATTATTCTTTAAACCTTTTATTAATGATCACTCACTAGTGCAAAAACAGCGTATAACGTCAGGCGTTTAACGTCGAACCACTCAATAGCCAACATTAAAAGTGACCGGTGGCATTTTTGTAAATAAATGCAATTATTAAGCGTCGTTTAGAATTTTAATTCGACGCAAAATAATATAAAACGTTGAATGCCCCAACATTAGACGTTAAAAGGTTAGTGAGTTAAAAAAAAATTGAGCAGGAGATTGAAAATTCATTCACTTTATCTTAGCGCGCAGGACCCTTTTCTCTACTAAACTTTTTTCGAACGAAGTTTGATGACCATCACATGTAATCTTTCTTTCATTTGATACAAATGCATGTTAATTACCTATTTTAGGTATGATTTTCATTTGTTTTCACCGATTATTTTCGTGTTCTTGTCTTTCATAGGCGCATTCTGCTTTCTCTCTCACTAATGGCAACACTTTATTCTGATGAACCCAGGTTAGTTTTCATTTTCGTTTTCGTTTTCATTTTGAAGAACTTATTTGTTGATAACTTGTTTGTTATTTTTTTGTTGAACTTGTTTGATGTTGTTGTTTTTTGCTTGAACTTGTTTGTTGTTATTGTTTGATGTTTGATTGAACTTCTTTGTTGTTTGTTATTGTTCTTTGATTGATCCTATATTACTGTTCATAGTTCATGCTTTATAAAATACCAAAAACTGAAAATTGTTGTTTTTTCTACTAATCAAGTCTCGTAGAGCTGTAAAAAAGGATCACAATTATTTAAAAAAAATTAAAAAAAATTGATTAGTGTCGTATATTGACAAAATTCGACGTTATTTAACCACCTATATTAACAAAATTTGACGTTATTTAATGTCTTATATTGACAAAATTCGACGTTAAATAACGTCATATATTGACAAAATTTGACGTTAAATTAACGTCAAATTTTTTAAATTCGACGTTAAATTAACGTCGAATTTTTTAAATTCGACGTCAAATTAACGTCGAATTTTTTAAATTCGACGTCAATTTAAAGTCTCCTGATATGACATCTTTCTCGAATTCGACGTGAAAGGCCAAAAATATTCGATGTTATATGCTGTTTTTGTACTAGCGACTACAAATGAATTTAATTTTCAAATCTTTTTCATTTTGAACCTTTTTGCAAACTTTTGAAAACATTGAAAGTTTCACTTTTTAGAGTAATAAAGAATGTTCATTTATATCTTGAGTAGTCATCAACAATAACTAAAACATGATAATTTCCTCCAAAACTTTTTATCCTTGAAGGACCAAATAAATCCATGTGCAAGAGTTCTAAGGGTTTTTCACTTGAAACAATGCTTTTCGAATTGAAAGATGATTTAATTTGTTTACCCTTTTGACATGCAACACATAGTTTGTCTTTTATAAAATTTAGTTTTGGCAGACCAATTACTATGTCTTTAGATATGAGTCTATTCAATTGCTACATATGAATATGAACAACTTTCTTATGCCACAACCATGGATTTTCTTCTTTTACTACTAAACATGAAATATTTTTATTTGAAACATTTTCCAAATCAATTAAATAAATATTTGCATGCCTAATACCTTTCAAAGCAATTTCAGAAGAATCACTTTCGTGGATAGTGCAATAATGGGGTTTGAATGTTACCTTGAAATCTTTGTCACATAATTGACTAATACTAAGAAGATTACGCTTCAAACCTTCAACAAATAGTACATCTTTAATCATTAAGGTATTTGCACTTCCTATGTCTCCTATTCTAAGGATCTTTCGCTTGTTGTTGTCACAATGTGTGACATAGCCTTGTTCTTTCTTATGTCGTAAACTTCTTAATATCACCTGTCATGTGCCTTGAATAACCACTATCAAGGTACCCCATAGTTTTATTGGATTTAATATAAAAATAAGTCTTCATGAGGATCTTCTTACAATAAGAGCACTTGAGACTTGATTTTGAGACATCATCAAAATTTCTGCTCTTCAGCTTTATGCTAACATAAAGCATCTACAAATTCAACTTTAACTTCAGCCTTTCAGACATGATCTCTAATGAAATGATGTCTTATTTCTATGTGCTTTGTCTTATTTCAGACATGATCTCTAATGAAATGATGCCTTATCTACAAATGTAACCTTTAATCCCTTATCACACAATTAGTTAATCCTAAGCAGGTTATGTTTGAGTCCATCAACAAGTAAAACATTTTCAATGATATATGAGGAGGGTGTTTGTACTTTACCGATACCAACTATTTTACCCTTAATGTTATCCCCATATGTGACATATCCACTTGTTTTATGAGGCAAGTTGCTGAACCTTGTAGGATCTCCAGTCATGTGTCTGGGCATCCGCTGTCAAGATACCACATGGCCTCTTTTTCACATTTTTCTTCACTATTATGAGCTTGTGTAATCACTTAACTAATTAAGACTAAGAAAATATTTCATTGGATTAAAATGCAAATGACAACAAAAATAAATATGAATGCAAATTGATCAATTGAGGCTTAACACAAGAGTAAATGGATGATATTGATAATATGAGATGAGTATGTTGTTGGGGTTTAGATTTCACCTTCCTTACTTTCATGCATATAAGAATTCATCTTCTACATTAAATTGTTAACGTCACTTTCTAAATTACTTAAAACTCGATCCCTCGACGTTAAAAGTATATCCTTAATTATTAGACCACAATCTCTTGCATCCCTAATAATTAATTTTGGATTACGAAAAGAAGCTTAAGACAACCAAACATCCTATCCCTATCCCTAGGAAATATTTCTTTTGGGTGAAATCCTCCAGATCATGGCTTCTAGGTATTTCCTAATAACAAAGAAAGCCAAACATCATGCTATGAGTGACCAAAACATAACAAGCATTGAGCAAAGGAGAAAATCACTAACAATTAATGAAAGAAGCATAAAATAATTTAGATCATATTCAAATACATGAAAGTTTAGAGGTTACATCTTCCCCAACAACAAATGAGTTTAGTTCTCCATTGTCATGGAGAACCCATGCGTACAATGGAATGAAATTGAGGTAAAAACCCTAGAAAACGAAGAGGAAAGCTCCCACATCCAATTTTGCCTCTAGAGAGTCGAAAAGAGTGTCTCTACACTTCAGCCTTCAAAAGATACAAACCCTAGAGTGAGTAAGTCCTTAAATAGATAAAAAAAATTGGCCCATAAGCCCAACACGCCAGCGCTCAACGCCCCAACTAAGGGCAATCGGGCTAGCTTGCGAGAGGAGTGGTGCTAAGGGCCCTGAATAGGGGTAAGCAAGCGCTATGCGACACAACTGGTTGGCGCTCAGCGCCCCTCAGGGGGCAAACAGGCGCTGGTCCGAGAAATCTAATAGATTATACACTATGTTAAATTGATTATTTCATCCAGAAATGAAAAATTCAATTAAAGCATGATTCATTTACCAATAATG
>NC_028354.1:9844726-9884554 GCF_000741045.1 Vigna radiata var. radiata
TGGGTTTACTTTTTCGATGATTTATCAAAAGTAGATGGTATGATCTCTTTGGTGTGACTTTTGATGAGAACATCATTCTCTGAATATATTCTTTGTCTCTAACGTCCACTTCAGACCTATATTTGGTAGTGCATGTGGATGCTTGGCTTAAGTAGTCTGCACAGAGTATAGTAGATATGTGTATAAGTAGATATGTCCTTTTTCTTTCATTTTAGTTGTTTTGAGAAATTATGCAATTAATGGCATTTATTGCATGTTCAAAACAACTATAAGTATTTCAAATTTCCTGTCGTTTAGGCAAGATTTGGTCGTTTGAGTTTTTCACTAAGATAACAAGTAGTTTATGAAGACTTCATTTTTGGATGAAGGATATAGGCTGGCACATGGTATCGTTTATCCTATGAGAGGTTTTTCCTGATGGCGCTTTGTTTAGCAGATACTCGTTGAGTTTAAGAGTGCGTTTAGTAAGACATATTTCATCATGTGTTTTTGGAATAATATTTGTACCTTGAGTACGTTTACCAAAAACATTATTTTATAGCGAGAGCTCATCTAGGTTATTTAGCTAGGTATAGCACGAATGTGTTTAGCAAGACTCTCATTGACATATTGTATGAGTAAATTGTTTAATGGTGCGTCTACTTGTGTATTAGAGCGTTCACTTAAAGCTTTTCTTAGAGTTTGTCATGAACACTTATCTTTTATTCAAAATACTGGTAATGTTTATTGATTCAAAAGTCAATTAAAACACTTGTATTGTTTAACTTAATTGAGTTAAACATTTTATACAAGTTGTCTAGGATTGATACTAGGAGTGGTTAAACTCGGGCTAGTCAAGTTAACTAGAGGAACCAGAAGTGGTTGATAATTCTTGTATACCAAGATTGGTTTATACTCGTTTGTAAACTTTGAAAAAGATTAGTGAAACCCCTTAAGAGTTCTTAAGGAAGAATTGGATGTTGCTCAAGTTGGGTGAATCGATATAAAAATACTTGTGTTATTGTTTTTCGTGTTGAAAACGTTTTCCTAAATTCTTACTTAAAAGCATGAGTAACATATCAAATATAAGCATCATACTGTTGAGATTGTTGATAAGGGAAGCACTTGTTTAACTAAACCTTAATCTCACATTATTTCTGGATTTTGATGATGATAACACATGTATTGATATGTGTTACATGTTCGAATCTTTACTGTGTATGTATTCTCGAAGAACATGTTTGTGTTGATTCTGTATATGTATGCATATTCACTGTCTTTTTTACATGAGATATCATCTGTGATTGCATTACATATATTTCAGAAAAAGAAAACCACATGCACTTGGTTGAACTTATATTGTGTGGCAAAACTGCAAGTTTTAAGTCGACTTCATTATGAAGTAAGTCGATTAAAACTCGTGACTTTGCACAGTTTTTCTAAAACAGTACTGTGAGTAATTTTGCAAAGAAAAGATTTTCAAAACTGCATTGAAATGTTAAAGTCGACTATATGCGTAGGCAATTCGACTTAGTTTTGTTTTGAAATTCTGTTAATGCTTTGTGAACTATAACGACTATATTTTGATTCTGTGTTCAAGCATTTATTGTAAGTCAACTGAATTAATTATGTAATCAATTTGGATGGTCTGATTGCTACTATTTGTTTTAACTGTCATAACTGTCTGGTTACAGTCGACTGTATTAGTAGTTAAGTTTACTACATGAGCATTTGTTTTTTAGAAAACTATAAATAGACGTGATTCTGTAATTCGCAAAGACTTTGGTTGTTCAGACTTTTTCATTCTATTGTTTCAGATTTGATACTCTGTGAAACACTCCAAGAACTCATCAAGAAGGCCGTGGAGATCTATCTTGGATAGTTGCTTGACGAGCAAAGCTATGCTGATAGAAAAGTTTGATCATACTGCACATTGACGTGTACTGGAAACGTGATCATCTACTTCTCTCAATCTTTGGAAGATTGTGGCTGCCCTGTTGTGACTACAGGAAGAGGACGTTCTGCATTTTAGGATATATCTTGTTGTTGTTCTTTGGGTGTTGTATGCCTATATTTTGGTTAGAGGGTTAGAGAGGTGTTTTATATTTTGACGTGGAGGTCTTTATAGAAACCTTGTTGTAAAAACCTTGACCATTATAGTGCATTTCCTTCCGAGTATAGGAAGGACACTGGATGTAAGCAGTTTGGCCGATCCAGTATAAAAATTGTGTTTGATTTTCTCTATCCCTGAACTCTTTACTTTAGGTCGACTTTATTTCCACTGCACTGATTTATCTTTTTCCTTGAGATTCAAGAAACTTTTGAAAGGTTTATACTTTGCGAAAAGGATTTGAAAAAGACTCTGATTTTTGAACCTCACCAATTCACCCCCCCCCCCTCTTGGTGTTGAAACTAAGTCATTCTTTTTCCAACACATACCATATACAAGTAACTCTCCAATTACAAGTATGTTAAGAATGTTATTTAAGTTAAGAACAATGTTTTACATATACAAGTTTCTCCAATAATTGAAAACCCATCAAGACATGAAGAACAAGATATAAATAACTTGAAAATTGACAAAAAATGAAGAATAGACTTGTCTCTTGAAGAAACTGAACGCAATAGATACTAAATGATGACCTTCCTCCAAGCTTACTTACATCCATAGTGGAAGATGATGAAGACATGATGATGAGTGGCACGAAAGCTAAGAGAATGGGCTGAGCCTTTTCTGTTGTTGTAATTTTTTCTGATGATCTTCTAAATAATACAATATCTTCAAGATATATTCGATTATTATGGAAATCTATATTGATTTAAACAATGTTTAACATATACAAGTTTCTCCTGTTGATGACAACACAACAAGAGATGAAGAACAAGATGTAAACAACTTGAAACTTGACAAAAAATGGAGGATAAACTTATCTTTAGAAGAAACTGATAGCAACCATGGCGCTAGATACGAAATAATGGCCTTCCTCCAAGCTTTCTTACATCGATGGTGAAAGATGACGAAGACATGATGATAAGTGGCGTGAAAGTTAAGAGAATAAGCTAGGCCTTTTTTGTTGTTATAATCTTCTCTAATTATCTTCTAAATAATCTAAGGGTAATGATACTTTGACACCTGAAAGTGACAAATTTTTTACACCAAACATGTGTCATGCTATTATTGGATTGAGTGGAATTTTTTTTAAAAAAGAAAAATGAGGTGGAAATAGAAGGTAGTAAATGGTTTTGGTTTCAGGGGTCTCATTTGGTGGTTTTCAAAAGAAAAAGAGGAAGGCAACCTTCTCACCCAGAATCCTTTTCACTCTCGTCCAGAAGCATTTTCGTCTTCTTGCTCCGTTGCACTCACCCACCAACTACTGTCGTCGTCGTTGAAGGAGTTCGAAGTTGACCGGAGACACGCCGTTCACCGCAATCGTTCCGCTGTTAGGTGCTTACAAAGCTAAAAAACGTCATTAGAGATCATTTTTTAAGGTTTTTTCCATTTATTTCGCTAATGGTTAGTTTTTTGTTCGGTGGGTTTAATTTTTTTTTTTAAATCTTTTGGGTATTTAGGTTTTGTGGTGATAAAGTTGAATGTTGTTTGAAGTTTATGTTGAATATTTGTCCAATATGCGCTTTATTGGTAGAAAGTTCAAATTTTTTTTGGGTGGTAAAATAATTTTTAAATTATTTGGACATTTAGGATTCATTAATGGAATATACCCAAGCAACACAATGTACAACCAATATGGAAACACATATAGACCTAATTCTCATATTGGACCTTCTCCCTCTGGATTTAGAATGGGGTCCATTGATAACAAGCTTAAAGTTGCAAATGGTCGTGTNAATGATCATTTTAGAAGAAATATAGATGGTTTGGGTGAGCTGAATAAGGAACTCCATGACCAAGAAACAATTCTTTTTAAAACTCAATGTGCAGAAACAGAATTGGGAGCAAAGGTCAAATAAGTGGGGAGTTCAGACAAAGTTTCTGCACATAGGGGCCAACGGAGAAAATGACATTGATTTTTAAGTGAACAAATTTTTTTTTAAGACTTATTGGTCACAGAAGTGATGTTGACCTAATGATTATCACATGTGTATGGATCTTCATCGCCAAGGAACAATTCTTTTTAAAACTCAATGTGCACAAACAAAACTGGAAGCAAAGGCCAAATAAGTGGGGAGTTTAGGCCAAGTTTTTGTACATAAGGGTCAACTGAGAAAAATGACATTAATTTTTAAGTGAACCAAATTTTTTTAAGACATTGGCCATAAAAATGATGTTCAGCCATTTATTATCACATGTATATGGATCTTCATGGCCAAGGAACAATTCTTTTTAAAACTCAATGTGCACAAACACAGCTGGGAGCAAAGGCCAAATAAGTGGGGAGTTCATGCATAGTTTCTGCACACAGTGGTCAATTGTGAAAATGGCATCAATTTTTAAGTGAACCAAATTTTTTTAAGACTTACTGGTCATAGAAGTGATGTTCTACCATTGATTATTACATGTATATGAATCTCCATGGCCAAGGAACAATTCTTTTTCAAACTCAATATGGAAAAACAAAACTGAGAGCAAAGGCCAAATAAGTGGGGAGTTCAGCCAAAATTTCTACACACGGGGTGAACTATGAAAATGACATTGATTTTTAAGTGAATCAATTTTTTTTAAGACTTATTGGACATAAAAATGATGTTCAACCATTGATTATCACACTTAAGGCGCGTATTTTGCACATGTTCGTCAACATAGTCATGCCATTAAATGCTTCAGTGAAAAATGTTTAATTTGAATTTATATGAATGATTATTACTACAAATGTTATATTGTATAAAAATGATTATTAAATTCCAAAATTAACAATTGAACTTAATATATAAATATTAACATACAACACATTTGTATAAAAACCTACTCATTGAGATCAAGAAGTCATAAATAAACATTTATATAAATATAAATATTTAAGGAGATGAACATAAAAAGGGATAAATTTCATCGGCTTAACACCAGTGTCTATAAATTGTTTATGGAAAGGTTATCTAGATGTCAAATGAACCTCCTTATTTATTTGTTTAAATTACAATAATGTATACATGTTTTCATAAAATGAAAAATGAAAAATGAAAAAACTTCAAACAACATTCAACTTTATCACCAGAAAACCTAAATACCCAAAAAAAAAAAAATGAACCCACTGAACAAAAGCTAACCATTAATGAAATAAATGGAAAAAACCTTAAAAAACGACCTCTAATAACATTTTTTTGGCTTTGTAAGCACCTAACAGCGGAACAGTTGCAATGAACGGCGTGCCTCCGGTCAACTCCAAACTCCTTCAACGACGACGACGGTGGCTGGTGGATGAGTGCAACGGAAGAAGAAGATGAAAATGCTTTTGGGCGAGAGCGAAAAGAATTTTGGGTGAGAAGACTTCCTTCCACTTTTTCTTTTGAAAACCACCAAATGAGCCCGTGAAACCAAAACCATTTACAGTCTTCTATTTCCACCTCATTTTTTCTTTTTTAAAAAAATTTCCACTCAGTCCAATAATAGCATGACACGTGTTTGGTGTCAAAAATTTGTCACTTTAAGGTGTCAAAGTATCATTATCCATAATATAATATCATCAAGATATATTTGATTGTTGTGAAGATCTAAAAAGATGTAAACAATGTGTTACAAATACAAGTTTCTCCAATCGGTGAAAACACATCAAAACATGAACAACAAGATGTAAACAACTCAAAAATTGGCTAAAAATGAAGATAGACTTATCTCTTGAAGAAATCGATAGCAACCATGGCTCTAGATACCAAATGTGTAAAGATTGGTATCGTGCAGTGGAACGTTTAGTAAGAGCGTGATTACGGTCTATAACCAAGAAGGGAGGGGTGAATTGGTTCTTTTTAAAAATTATAATTTTCTTTTAGAACTTTCGTCAAAGGTTTAAGTGCTAAAGTTCTAGAGTCGAAGAAAATCAACACAAAGAATTTTATCCTGGTTCAAATCAAAAGATTTTACATCTAGTCGTTGATCACTGTAAAGAGTGATCAACCTTTTCCACTAAAATGTTGTTTCAGATTACAAACAAAATATACAAAGAATAAGAATCAGAAAACACCTTCCTTTGACACATGACGGAAGAACTTAGCTCAACCAAATTGAAGAGATTCGTTTCAACTTTAAACACATTAAACACAAGCTTCTCCTTTTCACAAGACTTGATTTGAGCACTCTTAGACTTGAGAACTTCCTCAGAACTATTCTGTATTCTCAAATGGCTTAGTTAAACTCTTAGAGTTTTAGCAAGGTATATATATGGCCCAAGGGTCAAAAACTAAAAATCATGCTCCCAACTGCCAGTGATAATTGATTATTTGCGGCAGTTATGGGGTTTTCGAAAAACGTGATAATCGATTATTCTGAGTGATAATCGATTATCTACGCACCCTGGACAATATTAAACCAACCAGTGATAATCGATTATTTGCGCGAGCAACCCTTTTCTATTTTAGCCTATGATAATTGATTATTCACTGTCATAATCGATTATTGACGCAAAGAATCACTAGAGTTGAAAACTTGTAAGTGCTTTTACAAATGTAAAATGAATCTTATACAATTGTTTCTACAATAAATGCTTTTAACATTTATACAACAATAGTCTTCAATTCTTCATCATTAACATCATCAAAACTTCAATAATAGCTTCAAGACACCAATGCTCCTCATTGTTAACAAAATGATGGCCTTCCTCTAAGCTTGCTTACATCCACGGTGGATGATGATGAAGACATGATAATAGGTGGCATGAAAGCTAAGAGAATGGGTTGAGCCTTTTCTGTTGTAATATTCTTTGATTATCTTCTAAATAATCTAATATCTTCAAGATATATTTGATTGTTAAGGAGATCTAAAAAGAATTAAGAAGATATTACCAAATTAAAAAAGATTTGACAAATATTACCTTTTGATATTTAGTAATATAGTTAAATAACATAATTATCTAAAAATATCAAATAAATATCAAAAGATGTATTTGTCTCAAATTATTTTTTATCATAAATATTTATCAATTATTAACTTCCTTTTTTGTAAAAAGTTAGAGAAAATCAAAATGTCAAATTTTTGTTTCCTATTTTCAATTTCTAATTTAATCAAATTTAGATCGACTCAACCAAACCTTTTTCAATTTTTCATGTTTTTTTTTATCTTCTTCATACAATGTTTAACTTAATTTTTTATGATTTTTATAATTTATTATTATTATTAGTTTTATGTTTAAGGTGTCATAAAATTTTAACCAATTTATTTTCATACTTTCATAAACTTAATTAAATTTATTTTTAAGATGTCATAAAATTTTAATGAATTTATATTCACATAAACTTAACTTAGCTATTAGAGTTGCACTCCATATTAATGTTGTTGAATTAATTCAAAAAATTATTAACCTTAGTTTGGAATGATCTTTTCATTTTTAGTATATATATCTTTCAAACTATTCAAAGAAATTGTGTTGTTTACTTTTTTTAATCCATACATTTATGTTATTATATATATATATATATATATATATATATATATATATATATATATATTCTCTGTTCATTGATCTAATATATCGGTAGGATAATTGACTACATTCACGTTCACATTACTTTTTAAAACCCATCACAATTTTCTTGGATGGCCAAAGTGAATGGAAATCCGTTGTAAGAAGCGATTGTATCCTGTGTTGTTCACACAGCAGATCTAGGTACAATCATCCTTCTAGTAGGCCATTCCACAAATATGGGGAAAAACAGCAATAAAGCATCAATAAATTTTAAAGTTGCCAATTGTAACTATTCTAATTTTTCCCATGCTTTCTCTTTGTCATGCCTCTTCTTTCAACACTGATTCTTACACGCAGCAAGAAAGAAAATAACACGTTATAATAACTCCCACCCATACATGGTTGGCAATAAAAAAAGTAGTTAGCCATGATGGCAGACCCAGAAATGAACACCTCAAATCTAAGCCACCACCACAACAACCCGTCATCATGGGTTCTCTTCGCCACACTTTTCCTCTCGTCTTTGTCCTTCTCACTCTCCGATCCAAGAATCACCGAAGCAGGGCTCTACTGTGGAACCGCCAAGGCCCCTCTGAAAGCCAACTACATCCCAAGTTTCACCAAGGAAATGGAGAGCCTCTCGCAGTTGGTCACCAACCAAAACTGGGGCACTCACTTTGTCAACACTTCAGGCTCCTCGATTCCCATTTATGGCTTTGCACAATGCTTCAAGGACCTGTCCAACACCGATTGTCTTCTCTGCTACGCAGCAAGCCGTACCAAGATTCCACGCTGTTTACCTTCTGTCTCTGCGCGCATCTACCTTGATGGCTGCTTCTTGCGTTATGACAACTACAGCTTCTATGCGGAGGTCAGTGACCCTTTGAGGGATACAGTGAACTGCACCTCACAGCATGGAACGGTTGTTGATAAAACTGAAAGGTTGAAACTTGAGGAGGGCGTTGGAAGGGTGGTTGAGACTGTCACCAACAGGGCTCTGGCAAAAGGTGGTGGCTTTGCTGTGGGAGAGGTTGAGGGGGTTTACGCATTGGCACAGTGCTGGAATACCATTGGGAGTGATGGGTGCAGAGAATGTTTGAGGAAAGCTGGGAAGGAGGTGAGAGGGTGCTTGCCAAAGAAGGATGGGAGGGCCTTGAATGCTGGCTGTTATTTGAGGTATTCGACAAACAAGTTCTACAATGAAGATGGCGATACCGATGGGAAAAATGGTGAGTATGTGTCATTTTATTTCAAACAAGGTTTTCAATTGCAACCATTGTCACGATTTCCTCGCGATCTTTGAAGGGAAATTGTGGATGAACGTAGTGATCTTTTAGTTTCAAGCAAGCTTTTAAATTGCAGTTACAGGCACTGTTTTCTCACGATTTTTGATGCGAAATTGCAGATGAATGTGGCCACAATTGTTGTTGAGTCACTAGTTGTTTTCTACAGCCTTGGTTTCAAGTTTTTCCCTTTTTGTTTGTCAAATGGGAATTGAAGCTTATCTTGTAACTTTCATATACTTCCATTTACTTTGTTTTTAGTACGCAATTTTAAGTACACTTTTTGTTGTCAACAAAAATTCTGTCACACTTAAGTCATTATAATTATGACTCGAATGCTTTTCAATGTTTCCACACTGGCCTATATAGAATCCAGATCTTAATTCATAGACGGCGCTCTGAGTGGGAAAAATTTTGTTTCGTTACAGTAATTTTGTTTTTCAACAACCAAATAACTAGTGTTATTTTGAAGTATTGATCTCATTGCCTGATTTTTAATTTTTCAGGATTCTTAAGAAGAGGAGGAGTAATAGTAGCAGAAGTGTTAGCAGCAGCTGCAATTTTAGTGCTTAGTCTCTCTGCCTCCTATGTAGCCTTCACAAAATTAACTAGGATTAAAAAAGGTGAACATTCTAAAAAAGGATTTATCATTACTACTTACTACACACTATAAAGTCAAATTTGTGAATTGTTAGGTCTTCACTTTCTTATGCTGTGTTTCTTTTCTCCTGCATCACCAGAAAACAATAATGTTGGTCAGATTTCCTCTTCCATAACAAAATCTAGCTTGAATTACAAGTACGAAACTCTTGAGAAGGCCACGGATTATTTTAACTCTTCAAGAAAAATAGGCCAAGGTGGAGCTGGCTCAGTTTTCAAAGGTATTCTCCCAAATGGGAAAGTTGTTGCAGTTAAAAGATTGATCTTCAATAACAGGCAATGGGTGGATGAGTTCTTCAACGAAGTGAACTTGATTAGCGGAATTGAACACAAGAACCTTGTCAAACTATTGGGATGTAGCATTGAGGGCCCTGAGAGCCTCCTTGTGTATGAGTACTTGCCTAAAAAGAGTTTAGACCAATTTATCTTTGGTATGTTCCTATTATTTTATTATATTGTGAAGTCATTTTTTGTTTTAATTTCACATGCTTATCTATAATTTCATGAAGGTGACACACTAATCTGCTTTGTAGAAAAAAACAGAACTCAGATTCTAAACTGGAAGCAGAGGTTTAATATCATTCTTGGAACGGCAGAGGGGCTTGCATATCTTCATCAAGGTACCAAAATAAGAATCATTCATCGAGATATCAAAAGCGGCAATGTTCTTCTGGACGAGAATCTCACTCCCAAGATTGCAGATTTCGGCCTTGCCCGGTGTTTTGGAGCAGATAAGTCACATTTGAGCACTGGAATTGCTGGAACACTGTAAGTGCTTGGATTTAGCATGTTCCATACAATATTTAGAACTTCGTTGTATTTTCCATTATTTGGGTAACATCAGCTCCGTATTTCAATTTCGGTTAGTCAACCTTTACATGAACAGAAATTCCCAATATTAGATACAAAAGTAAAACAACTTTTTCCCATAACAATCACAATAGATCTTGTAAGAGGGTCAAATGGAAATGATATCATTGGCCAATTACATCCCATAATCTTAATTCTTACCTGAATTTTTATTTTTGGATCAGAGGTTACATGGCTCCTGAGTACCTAATTAGAGGACAACTAACAGATAAAGCTGATGTGTATAGTTTTGGAGTACTTGTTCTTGAGGTTGTAACTGGGAGGAGAAACAATGTCTTCCGAGAGGACTCTGGCTCGCTACTACAAACTGTAAGATTTGTATTCCTAACTTGCACAAAAATTGAAACAACCTTTTTCATTTTCTGGGCTACTGGTTTCAACACTTTCTATTTGGAATTACTCTAAATTATCATCTTTGACACCAGGTTTGGAAACTTTACCGATCAAACACATTAACTGAAGCTGTTGATCCTTGCTTGGGAGATGATTATCCTGCAACTGAAGCATCAAGGGTGTTTCAAATTGGATTGCTTTGCACACAAGCTTCTGCCTCCCTAAGACCATCCATGTCTCAAGTTGTTTTCATGCTGATTAATTCAAATGAAGACGTTCCTACACCTAATCAGCCCCCATTTTTGAACACTGGAATGCTGGACTCAGATAGCTCCATTAAGTCTTATAGCACTAACAGCTTCATATCCAATGCCTTGAAGAAGATTGGAGCATCATCCTACAGCTACTCAGAGTCCTCTTGTTCACGCAACTCAGATGGGCCATCAAGAAGTGAAGAATCGATTGTTCAAGTTTGATTTCCTACTGCAGTCACCATATCACAGTTTTGAAGGCTTTTGTGGCTGCAATAGCTGTTGCCTGACTCACATTTACTCACAATCTACGGCAAGATCATGATATTTTTTAAGGTCTCCACAAGATGGCAACAACCGTAATTCAGAAAACATTGTCATTTCGAATATGTTATTTGGTTTTGGGTGGTCATTTCCAAATTTTTGTTTACTGGAAAGAGTTAAATGTTATAGTTAGGAGTTGGGGAGACAATTTATAGAACCGAAAAATGTAAAGATAGAAAGGAAAAGAAGGTCCTCTTTTGAAAGGGTAGTAAGTAAACTAAGAGTTCAATGACAGGTCGTTAAAACATTAACCATAGACATTTCTTTTACTTCCCACACCCGCACAATTTATTCATGCACTCTCTAAAGTTTTAAAATGACTGTTTTACCCTTTGTAAAATTTAAAAACTTTTTAGGATTAGTTTTTCAGAATTTTTGAAACAATTTTGGAAATGAGATTTTTCAAACGAAATTTGCAAAACAAGATTTTCAGAATGTGATTTCCAAAATAGAATTTTCAAAACAAAATTTTTGGATAAGATTTTTAGAATACAATTTTCGGAACAAAATTCTTTATATGCATGAAATATATTCTGAAATAATTTTTTCAGAATGTTTCTAATGTCTTCTGAAATAAGTTTTCCCAAACATCTATTATTTAGAAAAAAAAATTTCTACCGTTTATAATTTCTAGTTTTTCAGAACTATTGAAACAGAATTTCGGAAATGAGATTTTCCCAAATAAAATTTTTCAAAACAAAATTTTTGGAATAACATTTTTAGAATACAGTTTTCGGAACAAAAATATTGAAATACAATGTATTTAAAACAAGTTTTTCAGAATAAAATTTCTGAAATAAAATTTTCAGAATGTTTATAATGTCTTCTGGAATGAGTTTTTCTAATCATTTCTACCGAAAATGTCTTTTAGCAAAAGTTTTTCCGAACACATAAAATATGCTTTGAGAAAAGTTTTTCAAAATTCATTTTATTTTATTTTTCTTTTTCTTTTTCTTTGCAAAGTTCTCTCTTTCTCTGCAACTACAATGATGAAAACAATAACGACAATCAGAGGCGGATGGTCTTAGCCTTCCAATTTATTTCGTATTTATATAAATTAATATATGATCTAAATTAATTTTTTAAAATTTTAATATATTATATATTTAACATTCTAAATTTTTTTTAATATACTTATATAAAGATTTTAATATTTCTAAAATATTTGTTAAAGGTATGTCGGTTATAACTGTAGTGTTTGATTAGATGATAAAAACGTATTTAAGTCTTTTTCTCTTGTTATGAGAGCGCAGTTACTAAGTACAGGGCGGAGAGCCTCTTATTGTTTCCACAAATTTTATTAATGGTTCTGCATCCTTGATTCTTGTTTACACAAATTTCAAAAACCAAAATCCAATAAGGATTTCGTCCTAAAATTTTTAATGCTCCACTTTTGAGTTTTAAAATTTGTAGTCTCTTAATTATAAATATTACCATTCACCAATCACAAAATAATACGTAAATAATATTTAATATTATTAAAAAATATTATCTGAATATTATTATCCTATCAAATTTAAATTAATTTTTATTTTATAAACTGTTATTTAAATCACTAAAATGCAAAAGAAACTATACTAGGTTAGTTCGTTGGATATAATGTTCTAGGTGCTATAATTTTTGTTTAATTCTTATAAATAAAAATAAAGTAAAAAATAATATATTTTTTAAGTTGTAGAGAAGACACAACTAAAGCCAAATCATACATAGAAATTTTTTGGAAGAACTAAAATCATAGTTATTCTAACAAAATTAAAACTCGCATGATTGTGATTTATAATATTCATATTATAAAAAGTGAGATATTTTTTTCTTCCATCTATAATTAAACCCTAAACTCTAAAGAATTAGAACTTACATGGTTGATACATTTATAAAAAAAAAAAAAAAATAGCAGTAGTCCTTCTGGCTTACCTCCTTAGGCTATACTCTGAAAAAAAGTTGTTATACCAAATTTTAGGGATGTAAAGGAGATGGTTTTAGTAGTGACCCTTTTATACAATTATGTTGCTTAGGCTTCTATTTTTTATATATATAAATTAGCGCACCACTATTAGAATTTGGAAAACTACATTAAGAGATAATTTTTATACACTACATCGATAAGATCTTTAATTTTTACTTTATAAATTATACTAATAAGATTTTTTACTTTTATCCAAATAGTTTTGGAGTTGTCATTAAAGATAACATTATAGAATTAGAGAGAAGAAACGGAACATCTCATACTTGTGTTGGATGTTCTTAAGGGTAGACAACTTTATGTGAAGTTATTTAAGAATAAGTTTTAGTTTAAAGAGAACTAAATGTGATTTTTAAAGGGTAATATAATTATGAGGTTGAATATACAAACAATTCATGGCTATATTCACTACTCAAATTACTTTTGGTTATCACATTTTTATCTTTTTCTTAGTTTAAGATCTCATAAACATTAAAAGAAATAATTCTTAAAGAAATGACAATTTAAGCTTATAGGTTTTACTCTTCCATAAAAAAAAAAAAAAAAAAAAAAAAAAAAAAAAAAAACATTCAAAGCTCAATCATAATTCAAAATATGATATTTGTATTTGAATTTTTTTGTCGTGTCTTGTTCTTCATCTTAATGTTGTCTTATAGGCATTTGAAGATCATGGTTGCTTCAACATTTCGTTATAACTTGTTATTCTTTGAAAAACATTGTCAACTACATTGATTTGGCCTTGTATACCTTAATTTGTTCCAATTGAAAGCTTGATATGAAAAGCCTTAATTTGAAGGAACTTTTAAAAGGAAACAGTTCATAAAAAACATAACAAATATATCAATAAGATTTAAACGAGGTTTAAAGAACATTATGTTTCTTTCAAATCACTTTTGGTGTTCTAATATGAATGTTTGTAACGATATATGATTTATATGAATAAAAACTCTCTCCAATATTTAGGTTATTACAAGGTATATGAGTTTATTATTTCTGAAGATATTTTTAATTAGTTTTTCAAAAACATGTATTTACGACTTTTGATTATGAGATATGATTAAGCATGAATGTTACTATTATTAGTTCGTCTTGTAAGTTTTCACCGAATGATATAATACACTTTAGCTATCACAAAACACACATTAGAAATTTCATGTGTATATAGAATTTATATTAAACTAGATAGTGTGCTTATAATAAACTTGAAGAATAAACTTGAAGGACAAATGAATTGTGTGATGAGAAAATTAAAGAAATTCATTTGATAAATTGAAGCTAAAATAAAACACACATTAGAAGGTTAATGAGAATATAGTATGTTGTAAAATATTATTATTTTATTACAATTGAAAGTTGTGCAATGTTAATATTTTATTAATTAACAACAGTCAAATCTTTAAGTGCTGAAATGGTCAAATTTTATGGATTGAAACAGTCAATTTATCTGTTTTAATTTATTTAATTTATTTTATTCTTTCCTAGCTCTATAAATAGAGAGCACTTTCCCATTCCAAATAACCTGAGTCTTTCTCATTCTCTCTCTTCCTAGCTTCATTTTTATTTCTCTTCTACAAATTATCCTGGGTATAAACTCTATTAGAGTAGAGTTTCTTGCTAGTTCTGTGATCCTCGAATACTTTCGAGAAGTTCCTGTTGTATCCTGGGGAACTTGCGCAACACACCGCGAATAAGTCCTTAAGGACAATGATTTACACGCCTCAGGAAATTGCGGTTCGAGAATTGTAAGCATTTTTTTTACTACAATCTTAAGGACTTATATTTCAATCTCTTACTTTTAAAAAGGAAAAAAAGGTACGAGAAACTTACCTTTACTTTATTGTTTTATTGTATGATGAATTTGGAGATATGTGATTTTCTTTCAAAGCATAGAAAAATTTATCTTTAATATTTTATTTAATTATGTGATGAATGTTAATATATTTTATTTTTCAATTCATCATTCGGATGACTATTAAAAGTTTGAATGCATGGTTGAATATTTCTAATATGATAAAGTGGTTATTGAATTTTGATAAGTTTGATAACTATGAAACCATAAATATCAGTTATATTTTTTTTGTTGAGTTTATCATTTTGTTATATATTGTATTGATTCCTTTTAATATATATAATTATTTTTAATATTGAAGAGGAAAACGGTTGTTTAATGGTGGTGGCAAACAATGGGATGGAGACCTAAATTATTTTGGAGAGAGAAACCCTAAGTTTCTTCCCTTTTATTTGCTTTTTCCTTAAAAGGGAAAAGTTAGATTTTTATTTTCATATCCCTTATGGGTGGTGTATGATTTGCAGTATACACTTGATGAAATCACCTATATGAGTGTCAAGTGGGGCCGCTTGCATGAGATCTTGACATGATCTCTAGAGCACTCATGAATACCGGGCACGCGCATGGCCTATTTAGCGCAACACAGCGATAACAACAAGAATTGTGGGGGTGTATTGTGATTGATAAACCTCTAACACACGTCAAGTGTCTTTGGTTCATATAGCTTGCTACACTAACTACACTGTGTGTTAAGTTTCTTGATCTAAGACTGGTTCATATAGCTTGCTATATCAGCTCTGATGCATTACATCCTATGAGACCCAGGATAAAAGTTTCTTTTTTTTTCTTTCAACTTTCTCTTGCAATAAGTGGGGGATTGTTGTAAAATATTATTATTTTATTACAATTGAAAGTTGTGCAATGTTAATATTTTATTAATTAACAACAGTCAAATCTTTAAGTGCTGAAACGGTCAAATTTTATGGGTTGAAACAGTCAATTTATCTGTTTTAATTTATTTAATTTATTTTATTCTTTCCTAGCTCTATAAATAGAGAGCACTTTCCCATTCCAAATAACCTGAGTCTTTCTCATTCTCTTCTCTTCCTAGCTTCATTTTTATTTCTCTTCTACAAATTATCCTGGGTATAAACTCTATTAGAGTAGAGTTTCTTGCTAGTTCTGTGATCCTCGAATACTTTCGAGAAGTTCCTGTTGTATCTTGGGGGACTTGTGTAACACACCGCGGATAAGTCCTTAAGGACAGTGATTTACACGCCTCAGGAAATTGCGGTTCGAGATTTTGTAAGCATTTTTCTAACATAGTATATATATAAAGCTAAGTTCGTCTAGTTGATGTTATCATACAAATAATTTGAAGATATTAGAACCAAAGGAAAGATTATTAGAACTAGACAATACAAACCCCATTGAACAGAGATTCTTGTTTATCAATGTTTCTTTGTTTAAAACTTTGAGATAAAGCTTAGTATTGTTATTTCCTAGACAGATAAAAAGAACAAAAGCATGCAAGCATAAAAACATTTTTTTACAACATTAAATATTTTATCCCTTATAGTTGTGAAATACATTTTGTGTTCAGAGCATTCCTACATATCTCAACATCATTTAGTTAATGCATCGTTTCATGGTAATTTTGATATAAACGGTGTAGATGACATATTTAATAGATTTTTGTCTTATCAAGTTTTTCACATAATATCATGTAAAATTAGCTTTTAGGCGCTTTATCATTTAAACATGCATATGTTGTTTTAGTTCAGACGTAATGATATTTGGATATTCTGTTAGCAGTTTTCTATCGTTTAGTGCTAGTTTGAGTTCACTTTATTGATTATACGCTTACATATGTTTTTCGATATCGTTTAGTGGCTTTTGTTAGATGATACGTTTCATAAAACATTTTCTTTATAAAACATTGTTTGAGTCTCAGAGAGATGCTTCGCTCAGTAAGATGTTGTTCGTTACTCATATTGTCTATTGGATGATTCTTTAATGAAAATGCTTTCTTTCATCAGATGTTGTTTTCTATAAGCAATATTTCCTTGAGTATTGTTTGATAAACTTCAAAACCTGAGTTGCTAGCCATTTTTATTTTGTCTCAACAATCTCCCCCTTTTTTATGTTTATCAAATACTAATGCTAAACAAAATATGTTTGAGATTGATGTTAAGCTAATGAGTTTAGACTATATGTGTCCTTAAACTATACCTTCCCACTGGTTTTACAGTATCAAATCAGAGGACATCATTACCAAAGCAATAATATCTCAAGTGTGAGTGATATAATATAATTTCCATAGGTAAAAATAATTTATGCAGTGCAAAAGATGTATGTGTATTTATGATATGATGTACTAGATGTGAACTTGTATTTTAACACTTTGGGTATGCTCCCCATGAATTGTCTATCCTATCATAGTTTATCATACAATCCTGATGTATTCTCCCCCTTAATCAGTTTTCTCCCTTATGTCATATCTTTCATATTCTTCTTTGTAGCATATGGTTTCTATCAGAGTTTAGCATTTTAATCTTGATCTCAATTTAATCCCTCTTATTTGATAAAGATTAAAAAGGGTACACAATATAAGACAATTATCTTAGTATATTGCTACAATAAACTAGAGCATAAATGACTAAGTATGTTATGAGTGATATATGACTACCATAAGTCATAATTAATTGAATTTATGCAATGAATCCAAATAACATAACAGACATTGAAGTAAGTATAATTTAAAACATTAGAGCAAGTGAGTAAACTCAATGGATATAAATATACTCAAAAATAGTGTATCAAAGTAAATAAAGTTGTATCTAAGTAAGTAGTAGGAAGTGTAATCTATAAAACCTCCTAGACTCCTTGACGTCATCCTTTCTCGAGATGACAAAACTTCTTAAATAGCATCATTTAGTGCGCAGAAAAGATAGAGGAGGTGACTTTGGTTGTGTGATTGGGTAGGTAGTTGAGCAGGTTTGGGAAATGTCTGGCAATGACATTGTTTAGGTTGTTGATGATGGTTTAGAAGTCTGCTTGTTATTCTCCTTGGTTTGCTTGGAACATTGTGGCAATTGTAGCTTGTTGGTGTGCATTGTTTTCAACAATCAAATGGTTACGTCTCCAATCTCCAACCCTCTCGTTCCCAATTTGATTTTGATGAACCTTAATTTGGTGATGTTTTAATTTCAATTTTCAGAAACTCTTTTTCCTTAATTTTTTAATTACACATTTTACACGTAACATGGTATGCTTATGCCACATAATTTAATGAGTTCACCTCACACTAACAACTAATCTCAAATTTAACCCCGTTAATCTAATTTAATGGCAGGAATCCAATTGCTCATATTTTTCACTTTTAGGGAACCAATTGAGAAAAAAAGAAGAAAAGGACCTATTTGAGAAAATCCAACATAAATAGGGATTACGAGAATGGTTGAACCTTAAAATAAAGTAAACGTGTTTATAAAACTCACATTTTTTAGGGAAAAAAAATTAAAATTTGAGTCTTTAACATTAAAGCAATTCACTCCCTCTTGATTTTGTTCAACAATAAATATTGACACTGTGTTGGAATAAATAAAAAGGTTTGATTATATAAAATATAAAAATTCTAAATAACTACAACATAATTATAAGTAAAATATAGATAATTACCTTTTTTTAATATAAAGCACTTCCTTGGTATCTATTAGTTTTTGAGGGGATGCTCCCTACACCTCACCTATTTAACTCTGTGCTCCCAAATTTACATATTTGTCCTTCATTTATTAAAGTGAAAACATAATTGATGATGACTTAATGATGTCCTAACTACCAATCATCCTCCTAATCACCAACTTCTCTTCTGATTATATAAACCCTAGTATGAATGCACCCCCTTTCCCTCTTGCAGTTTTTTCACTTGCATCACAGTAGCATTTTTTCACTGTTTCACTTACATCACACTTCAAGTTGCAGTTTCACTGTGCATTTTAAAAATCCTATCCACACTTCAAACTGTGGTTAAGTGGTGACATACTTCCAAGTGCAGTTTTACTGTGCATCTTAAAAACAATAACCACATTTTGAACTGTGGTTAAGTGGTGGCGCACATCCAAGTGCAGTTTCACTATGCATCTTAAAAGTCATAACTACATTTTGAACTATGGTTAAGTGGTGGTGCACTTCCAAGTGCCATTTCATTGTGCATCTTAAAAAACATAACCACACTTCAGTGGTACTGCGGTTTTACCGTGTATACTTTATTTTTACACACTTCAACCGCACTTGAACTGTGGTTTATGGGTGCTTCATTTCCGTTTATTGTGTATAGTTTTTTTTAACCTTCCTATGTATTGGACTAGGAGGAGAAAAAAGAAAGACTCCAGAGTGTAGGGTTTCACGTGAGATGCAGCAATAGAAGAAACTTTCAATTTTATTAGTGGATGGGTCAAGCATTTTATAAAACCAAAATATGTTCACTGACACTTACACAGGTAGAATTAGGGATACAGTTAGAATTACAAAAATATTAGAAGATGCAGGATGTTGGTGAGATGCACAAAGAATCGCTCTTAGTTTTTTTGTTTTACTTTTTACTCTACTATGGTTAACATTTATTTACGTCAGTATCTTTCATTGTAAATTTTGTATATTAATAGAAATAAAAGTAGGAAAACAATTCGTATATACTAAGTAAGTCAAGTATTATATAAATAATTAGTAAAGAAACATTCCTTTTCGCTCCTATTTCTTTACATTTTTTTATATTAAATAACAATTTTTTTATTATATTTATTTATGTGTGATTTTATTTATTATATTAAATTAAAATAATTAAATGTATTATGTATTACATATTATATTATAATAAAAACAATTCAATTATATAAAATCAAACATTTTAAACACTTACATTTTGATTACACACAAAACCTGAAACTCTTATTAGTGTTAAGTAAGAGTTACTTTCCACTGTATATTAATTTATCATTTTTACTACTTTAGTTTTTACACTTTATTATGAATTTTGTATTATCACTTTAAAAGATTATTAATATTGATGATAACATAAGAAAGGAATTTATATATAACGTATTAGAGAATTTTTTTTTTCTACTTTGTTAGTTAGATGTTACGATAAAATATTTGTATATATGAAATAATAATTTATTAAAAGAATAAAAGTTTCTAATTTTGAATAATAAAAAAGATATAGATACTGATATGGATAAACATTTTCTAAACGAATTATTTGGACGAAAAGCCTCGCCGTATTCCCCCGCCAAAGAGCGTCCAACTATAAATAATACCCTGTTCAACTTTCATCTCCCTCCTGCACACTCCATTCAAAAGTACCCTCCCTTAAATCCCGAATCATTTTCTCTCGCCTTTCTATCTAACCCTTCTCTCCACTTCAAACCCCATTCTGAATAATTTAGGAACTCTTCTTTCATTTCTTCTCCCAGGTTTCTCTCTCTCTCTACTCGTGAAAGCATACTCGAGAAACTCGATTTGTCTCTGAATTTTAGGATACAATAGAAAACTTGTTTTCATCTTTGTTTCCGATGTACTTGAATTCTATATAGAAGTAGTCGAGAATCGTCTTTCTCAGATTACATTTATGTGTTTGAGTTTGTATCGGTCTGTGTTGCAATTCTATTCTGTACAATCTAGATATTTCGAATCGATTAACCGTTCATTACATTCGAGTATAGCATGAAGATTTGTTCCGCTGAGAAATTATTTGATTTGGGGAGAGCGGTGAGGATTTCTTAATTTATCCGGCTGATTTTTTTCATGGTTTCAATACTCAAGGATTTTAGTTGTCGATTTATTGAAAATATTTTAATTCTTTTTGTTGAGTTAGAGAGATAGGTTGAATTACGTTTAGCTGATATTTAGAAGCTTTGGTTTGCAGATATTTGTTTGCAGAATTTGTCGGATCTCTTTTCATCATTTTTTTATGTCAAGTTTCTGTCATTCTTTAGTTAATTTTTTTTTTAGTATCACTATTGTCTGAAAATTAGTCGGAATAAGTAGTGGTTCTATGTAGTTTTAATTTTATATCTCAATACTTATTAACGATATTCTTGATCATTTTAGCTTTATTGCGTTCATTTCTGTAAGTTAGAACTGAAGTTCTGTTTTAACTTCTTTTTGTTTCGTTAATTCAGCATCCTGACTATGGATTCATATTCTTTGAAGTCTGTTTTCGATTTGCCTCAGCCTTTTCGTTCATGTTTTAGTTTCAGGTACTGTACATATAATTTTTTCATGTGAAAGATATCATAAGTGCTTGTTCGGCCAAATAATAGTATCAATTTCGTCTACCTTGTCCCACACATTTTTCTTGTTTCACAACGGTAAAAGTGAGATGACATCTTTCTTTCTTGATAACTGGATTTTCTGTGCACATCAGGGAACCCAAACAAGCTCGCTCTTTCATTTTCCTCATCCTCTCTTCCTCTCTCCCTTGATGCAAACAGGCATAACCCTTTAGTTCATGTCACACTTCCCAAGGTCCTAAATAAGAGATGAAAGTCATCTATCACTTATCTTTGAAACATAAAATAAAATTCAGTGTTTTTCCTTCCAACGCTTTGACTGATCAGGTTCAGAAAATACTGGTTTCCTGGCTTTGTCTCACATGACTTTCACTATATGGCATGCAGATATTTTAATTCACTTCAGAGTGAATGCTTTCCTATCTGTTTCCACTCTGATGTAAACATGGTCATCTCTGCACCAACTGGGAGCGGTAAAACTGTACTCTTTGAGCTTTGTATTTTGAGGCTACTTTCCAGGTTCATATCTGCTGGGGGAATATTCATACATGAAAAGGGATCTCTTAAAACAGTAAGTCCTTTCCTGAAAGAAAAAGCCTATGGTCAAGTTATTTTTTGATTCGTGTTAATGTTATTAGCCCGATAACGAATCGTATGAAGCACATTTTATGGGTATTTCCGTTATGTATAGTAACTATTCAATCATCTTCACTCTTCGTGTTAAGATCTATATAGCCCCATCCAAGGCTTTAGTACAGGAGAAGCTCCGTGATTGGAATAAAAAGTTTGGGCCATTAGGAATAAATTGCCTGGAGCTGACAGGTGACAGTGAATCTTACACTCCAAGGAATATACTAGAAGCTGATATTATTCTCACAACTCCTGAGGTCAGTATGCAAATGGAAGAACATAAGCAGATCAAGACCATATTTTACATTCACCCGAAAAATGGATGTATTTTAATTTTATAATGAATTATTAAGTTTATGCATGCATATGTTCCCCGATACCCTTAACTTCCAGAAGCATATATTTTTCAATAAGAAATTAAACTACACTTAGAGATTTATGTGTGTTAAATCAGCATTCCTTGTTGTGTTCCTAAAATATGTCTACCTTTGACGGGCCTGTCCTTGGCCGTGTACACAAACAAAAGAAATAGGCTGACTGATTTATTGACACTCTGGGAGATAGCTGAACTTGATTTCTTTTTTCCAATGAATAGAAATTTGATGCAGTGTCACGATACGGTATAGAAAGTGGTGGCTTGAGCTTTTTCAGTGACATTGCACTTTTACTAATCGACGAAGTTCATCTATTGAATGATCCACGTGGAGCTGCCCTTGAAGCAATTGTTAGTAGAATAAAAATCGTTTCTGGCAATCCAAAATTGAAATCAAATCCTCTGGCTCAGGTCCGCTTCCTAGCTGTGTCTGCCACAATTCCAAATATTGAGGATCTAGGTAATTTTTATTAATTGATGTTGTTACTGTGAAATTCAAATAACATGCCAACAACCGTGGCAAGAATTTTATGTAATACATGCACTATTGCAGCAAAGTGGCTTGAGGTTCCTGACCAAGGGATCAAAAGGTAGTTTTCCACCTAAACATCTATCTAGGACTCTATCCTATAATACTGAAAGTCGATATTGAGACCAATTTGCTTTTTTGAATGTTCCCAGGTTTGGAGAAGAAATGAGGCCCGTAAAGCTGACAACCAAGGTTTTTGGTACGCAAATATAATAGAACTCAACTATCGTTAATTTAGTTTCTGATCAATTATCATTCCATCTCTTGCATCCCACTACAAAATCTATTCGTCCAAGTTGAATCAGCTTTTTTGTCAGAAAAAATAGGGATGAAAGCAACAAAGATTATGAATTTGAATCTGTGAATTTGATTGAATATTAGTAATATAGAAATGTTTTAATACCCTTCTTTACCATATTTGTATAGGCTATGCCCGTGCCAAGAATGACTTCCTCTTTGAGAAGGTTTGTTTGAGTTGACAAAGTTTAGAGATTATCAATCTTGATTTTGCTCTAGGAGCTGCTACATTTAAATAACCCATTTACTAATCAAACTTATTTTTATTTATGCGTTATACATCTCAACTACCATGCAGCGCCTTCAAAATTATATTTTCGGTTAGTAAAGATAAGTCGTCCTGCCAATCAATAGCTTGTAGCTTTTCACTGCTATTGACATTTCTATACAATGAGAACTATTTCCAGTCTATATGTACAAATGATTTCAGATATTCTCATGCAATACTCGAGAGGGAAATCTGCTCTTGTATTTTGTTCAACAAGAAAAGGAGCACAAGAAGCTGCTCAGCGACTATCTCAAATAGTAATGACTTTTGGTCAATCAAATCCATTCATTAAGAATAGAGAACAACAAGATCGGCTGAGGGAGGCTTCTCTATCATGCAGTGACAAGCAAATGCAGTCATACATTCTTTACGGTGGTATGAAAGGAATCTATTTATTGTTCTAGGCATTGGATAAACTATAATTGTTATTTGAAATTGACTACAGTCCCATGCACGTGATACGACTTCCAATTGGTTGATTGTGACTTTTAGAAAATGGTTTTCCTACAGTTGGTTATCACAACGGTGGGCTTTGCCTCAAAGATCGCAATATTGTAGAAGGCCTTTTTCTCAAGGGAGATATTCAAGTACTTTGCACAACAAATACGCTAGCCCATGGAATCAATCTCCCAGCACATACCGTGGTTATTAAATCAACACAGCACTTGTATGTCATCTTTTTTTATGCATTTCACTCTTGCACGTTGAAAAATATGTTTTTACAAGTTGGTTTATTGAAATATTATGGACAGCAACAAGGAAAAATGTCTCTATATGGAATATGATCGCTCCACTATATTGCAGGTTAGCTTCTTAAGATTCATTATGATTAGAGATGTCCAAATAATTGTATATATAATTTGTTGAACATCTCACAAATGTTTAGAGATGTCCAAATAATTGTATATATAATTTGAATACTGTTTTGAATTTGATAATTCAAAAAATATTCAATGATCATCAATCCAAAACATTGAAAAAACATATTTTTTTATTTTTAATTGTGTAATCTACAAATTTTCAGAATTAAGTAAACAAAGACTTTTTCATATTAATAAAATTTAGAAGGTATTGAAAAAATTGATTACCTGCAGCAGTAATCAGATTATTCAAAACGAGAAAAAAAAATCTAAAATTAGGAGTGAGAAAAAATTAGACCTGGAAATTAAATTATAACTTAAGATTATTTTAATCTTTATGTGCAGATAATATTGATCAGAACAAGTTACTCAAAACTTAATAAAGTTATCTTACTGTAAAAATAATTCTTGGAACACATTATTTATTAATATAAAAAAAAGTCAGAAATTTATATTAAAATTTATACTTAAACTGAAATAATAATAAAAATAATAATAGTAATAATAATAATAATAAAAGAAATAAGTTTCAAATATTTTCCATCTAGAGCAATAAAACATGTATACACTGATATCACAAAATAAAAAACAATGGAAGATAACCAATGGAGCCAAAAAGGAAGAAGAAAGAGGTTGTGAAAATGATACATATATTTGACGTATGGTCACATGAGTAGATCATCGAGGAAGGGGTTGCTGAATGGTAATTCGATGGCTCCAAAAGCTATTAGGAATAATATTGTCCAAATCGGTAGCATCCATTGAACCATAAACAGTAAGATTCCTTTTCCTGCAACAACAGAAGGGAGAGGGAAGAGAAGAAGGACGTTAAAATCACCATTAATTAGAGATGAGAATGGAGCTGTGAAAGGAGAAGGTACTGGAAGAAGTGATTTTGGACTCGGCATTAGCGTCGAGCCACTCTCCGGTCTCTCTCATCTTCTTCTGCACTCTCCCTTCTATAGCTTGACCTAGGAACAAGTCCATCACCGTCTTTCGCATGTCGGAGCCCCTGTTCATCGCAATCAACTACGTTTTGAGGAACAAGCGAAACTACTCGACGAAGATTGAGAGAAGAGAGGAACGTACGGTAGAGGAAGGGGTTCGGTGTCTCTGAAGCTTCCGGCGCCGACAATGCGTTGCATCTGCATGACAGAGGGTTTCGGAGGCTCGCTCGGAACCCTGTTTCTGCTGGAAAAACGTTTCGTTGGAAGAGAATTTGAATCTGAATCGGTGATTTGGGGAATGTTCCCACTCCCCACTGTGGGTTTGGATACACTGCACACACAAAACATGCTTCCTTCTTTCAACTTTCCTCCAAAGCCTTCTCTTCCCATATATATAACACGGATAAGACCACGCGACCCTCAAGATATCTCCTACGTTGCAAACCATACACAAAGATAACAAATATCTCATCGTTTCTTTATTTTAAAGGACATAATTATTTATTTCACTTATAGATAAGTAATATATGAGGGGAAGTATTTCAAGCCAAAATTACTTTCCTAGAGGTCTAATTACTTATGTGCTGAATGGAAAAGAGAGGTTTCTTAGTGAACCTTTAGACATGTCTTTATTGAATTTTCTTAAATTTGGCAATATTTTTATGTCAATTTACAGAAGTGTCCTTCTGGTCTATATCCATTTTAGATACACAATATACTTGTTTTTCCAAACTGAAGCTGAAGCTCTGATTTAGCATCACGACTCTAATCTAGGAAAAGATATGCAATTCTTTTATTTTAGTTGTTTGTGAATGTTGAAATTATAGTATTTCGTAATAAGATGTGCATACTCTTTTTATATGCTCCCCTAGTGTTTTTATTAATGCATGAATAGCTTTTGATAGTGTGATTCATGATTATGGTTTGTGTACTAAAATATCATTGTTTCATGTGTTTCCTGGTGTATGGTTTCCTTTGTGGTTGCTTTCTGGTTGAGCTGGTGCTTATTTTCACTGTAACAATTTATTCCTAAATGCTAATTTTGTCCTGGCCTTGAACAACCTCTAACTTCACCTTGAACACATTTCACCTAATGGGGAGCTTGCGGCCATAGTTGGGGCTGTGTGGAGTCATGATAAGTTGTGTTATACTAATATTCGGCCCATGGCAGCCATTGCACAAGGTGACACAACATGTTGTGATGTACTATGAGGAAAAGAACTATGACTATGTTTCCTTAGTTGACATGACTCACAATAAATTAGATAAATTTGCTCTTGCAATTTGACATGACTAGATGACCTAATTGAGCATGAAAATAAGATGGAGACTCTAATTGTGTCAACATGTATAGAAAGAGAGAGATGATAAAAGCTACAAGACTCATATCCGGTGTCAATTATATGTCCTGAATTCCGGTCCTGTAAACAAACAAAAATTTTGATTAAAGAAATAACACAATCAAGAAAACAAGTTAGACGACTAATGGATTATAAGTTAAAAAGGGACCCAAGGACATAAAGAACATTACCAATGGTTAAAGATGGAAAATGATTAACATAGGATAAAGAAGAAAACAAAGATTTGAATCAAAGAACCCAAAGGCCAAGATAAGAAGGTTGAGTTAGGCCAACAAAAAATATACCTATGCATGCAATAAAAGCAATGGAACTAGAGTTTTGATGATCCCATACCATTTGAGAAATTCATTGAAAAGAGCAAATTGGTCTCTTCTATCAAAAGAAGCAGTAGAAAAAGCCATGGAGAGAGAAACACCCTAATAAACCAAGGTTCTCCAATCAAGGCAATAAGCACATATATTATGACAAGAACCAAAAGAATCTTCTCTGGATGAATTCAAAATTAATATATAGTAAAACTAGGTATAGGACTAATCTCTCTTTGTATCTAAAACACACCTAGGATAATATATTTATAATGAAGAATGATACAAGTATATATGACAACCAAACATAAATATGGCAAATAGAAGATATTGTTAAAAACAATATTAACAATATCTACCGATGTCAAACAATAGTAAAAGTCTAAGTTTCCCTAATTAGCATAAAATGCAATATATCTAGCACTAGGATTGTTGATTCCTTGTATCAAAAGTTTTCCTAATAGGTTTCGGACAACATTTTCCCTGTTTGTATGGGATGGTATAGGTAAGGATCATATGCTCATTTTGAAGCCCCAAAAGTGAAGAATGTTATGCCCTTACAATTTCTTGCCATTTGAAAACATTTTCTATTGAATTTCGTAACTAAAATAATTCTTTCCCTTCGAATCATACAATAAAATTTTCTTCAAACATGATTGAGAGGAACAAATTCCCACCAAATAAAATTTCAAGAATCTGAAAACTAAGAACCCAACACAAATTTGGGTTGAAAAGAGCAAAAGGGAAAGCTTCTAGAGCATAGCAAGAGATTTAGGTTGTAGAGATAAAGCTATGATACCATATCCATTGACTAAATGCCTCTCATTGTTGTGAGATCCCCATTTAATAAGAATCTTTAACATTATTCAAGAAAAAAATTGTTTGTAGCTATACAAGAGATTTATGTTTAAGAGTTGAAGCTCCGGTACCATATTAGATTTGACTGAATGGTTCTCATCATTGAGAGAACCCCATCTAATAGGAATCTTTTAAAGTTATAAAAGGAAACTTTACCTATATCTATACAATGAAATTTTGCTTAATATGTGACTAATTTAAAGTTATTAAAATTTGTCAACTAATGAAGTAAAAGAGCAAGTATGCAATTTTTTTCAAGTATACATTGTGGAGAAATTATAGGGAAATCAATAAAGATGTTATAAATCAGGAATTTAGCTAATAAAAAATAGCGTTTAATTGTTTCATGTTGTGTATATCATTTGAGGAAAAAGTATTTATGGTTCAGATGTGTGGAAGGGCAGGCCGACCCCCATTTGATGATACGGGCATGGTTATAATCATGACAAGGAGAGAAACGGTGAACTCTGCTACTTGCAAAAAACATATATATATATATATATATATTTCCTAATCATTTCGCTCTCTTATTTGTTCCTGTACTCACAATGTTCTTTAATTTTGACCACGAGCTCTACTGTTTCACAAGACGTGTTCTTATCTGCTCTTACATAATGTCATACGACAGGTTCATTTGTACGAGAATCTCTTAAATGGGTGCGAAGTGGTAGAATCACAGTAAGACTGTCACCCCCTAAATTGCTGTATAGATATTATGGCTTTGACTATTTCTCATGGCCTGCTAACGTTACATATTTACCACATTCAGATAATTAGTGTTTGCTTACTATAGATTGCTCTCATGTTTGACGGAGCATTTACTTGCGGAAATAGTTCAACTGACAGTATCTGATATTACAAAAGCAATTGAGTGGCTTAAATTCTCCTACTTGTATGTTAGAATGAAAACGGTAAGTAACTCTGGATGCCTATAATTTTGTTCATTAGTTTCCTCTCCCATATGACAATTCTTATGCACAAGCAGAATCCTGTGAACTATGCAATTAAGAAAGGCATTTCTGGTGATAGTTTAGAGAAACATGTACAAGGTACAATTGTCATCATTTCCCCCTCCATTTGTTTCCCTTGATAAATCATTGAAGCTATTTTCTCTCAGATATATGCGTGCATAAAGTTAAAGAATTATCCCAATGTCAAATGGTCTGGGTTGATGAAGACGGTTTCCTCTTGCGACCATTAGGTATTAATATATTTTAAGTATAATGAATATTCCTGATGTATTGGTAAGAGATTACAATCCACACTTATTGCTGATGTCTTCTTTTTCCTGCCTTAGATCCTGGAAGGTTAATGACAAAGTACTATTTGAGATTTGACACTATGAAACAGATAATGCGGACTCCAGAAAATTGCAGTTTGGAAGATGCACTTCATGTTGTGTGCAGTGCAGAAGAAATTGCATGTGCGGTGGTTATATTTGTATAAAGAAATTAATAACCAATGCATTGACATTAAAACTTGACAATTCTGCACTGTAAAAATGAAGGGATACAGCTTAGACGCAATGAGAAGAAGCTCTTAAATGATATCAATGCTGATAAAGATGGACGGCTTCGCTTTCACATTCTTGGAGATAAAGGGAGAAAGAAAAAGCGCATTCAAACAAGAGAAGAAAAGATATTTATTTTAGCAAATGACTGCTTAACTGGAGATCCATCAGTTCATGACCTATCTTTGATTCAGGTGTTGTATTATAACATCAGTTTGTTTTGTTGATCAACATTCTAAAATCTTTAGTGATTGAGTAAACTTGATGCTACAGGACATGAATTCTATATGCTCAAATGGATTTAGAATAGCAAAATGCATGAAAGAGTACTTTGTTTACAAACGGAATTACAAAGGAGCTGTGAATTCAGCACTTCTAGCCAAATCACTCGACCAGAAACTTTGGGATGACAGTCCATACCTTCTGAAACAGTTACCTGGAATTGGGATGGTCACAGCAAAGGTAATATTTATTGATGCGTTGATGTTATTAACGCATAATAGTTAATAAATATGCACAAGCAACCAGTTGGGTAATGTTCTTATATTGATATTCTTTCTAGGCACTGCATTCAATGGGAGTCAAATCGTTTGAGGCACTTGCTGAAGCTGATCCTAGGAGAATAGAGCTAGTGACTGGTCGAAAATACCCATTTGGTAACCATATTAAAGATTCTCTACTATCTCTGCCTCCGAAAGTTGATGTGAAGCTTGCAGAAATTGAAAACCATATAGAAGGAAAGTCCAAGATAGTAGTGACGTTGACTAGGAAAGCAGAGTCCGGCCAGTCAGTTAAAGGACATTATGCTGATATGGTGTGTTATTTGAATGTCTTCTAAGGAGAATTTCTTGCATATGACAATTAAAATAAGTTGCACAAATTTCTTTCTCACAGATCATTGGTTCAGAGGACAATACTATTCTGTTTCATGAAAAGATAAGGTGATGACTTACTAATTCAGTTTTTCGACTTCATAGTGTACAAGAATTTACAATTCATAAAAAAATATTATTGATGGTATTGACTCGTTGGTATTATGACAAACTAAGTGTGCAAATTGTTCTTTCTCATCTGATCAAGGTTTAATGTTCCCCAAATCGTTACCACAGGGTTGATCAGTTCCCCAGGTACATGATTAAAACCTAGCCTTTATGTTTTAGTAAAACCTTAAAAAAATATTAAAGAGCATTCAAGACTACAACGGTGCAAAGATTTTTAATTTGGAGGATTTTGAGAACAATGTTTAAACAAAACATCATTGTTCATAAAACAGATTAACATATTGGACATTCTAAATGTGAAAAGGCGGCTTCAAAGTTTTGTTGCATGAAACTTTGTAGCAATTTATGATATCTTATCAACTGGATAATGTCAACTGTTAAGCTTTAAATAATTAGAAATGCCGTTCGAGTTGCTTATGCAAATGAATGAAGTTACACAAATCTTACGGTCACACAAATTTTAGGCTATGATAAATTTCTTTTTTCATGTTGCAGCCCATACTGTGCAACAATTCTTGTGCCCATTCCACAAGAGAAGCAAACTATCAAAGCTGATTTTATATTTGAGGAATACAGTAAGATTTGGTCAATAGAAGTCTAAATTATATCTTCTCCAGCATAATTTGTCTAAATTGTGCAGTTGTCACTCAATAGTTCAGTTTGGTCTATACAGTTGGCATTGATGTCCACCAAAAGCTTTCCTTAATGAGAGAGAGCAATTCAATTGTGCTTTTGAAAAGAAACAGGAAGCAGGCTTCTTGTCCTCCAACAGAAGAGATATATGTTATAGAAGATGACAACATAAATGTACCTCATTTACCAACGAAAGAACTGTGCACCCTGAGCGTGGACAAGGATTCCATGTTAGTCGTTTTCCCTTGAAATGCATGATATAGTTGTTTATGTTCTCCTTGTTAATATAATCTTCATATCTAAAGTTTTTTTATGTTCTATTGCAGTCCAAGTTTCGACCTCTTGGATGAAAGTTTAGATGAAGGTACAACTCCAGATGATATTGACCTTTATGATTTTGGAAAACATTTTTTCATCTTTCTTCTGCTCTACAGTGGGTTTTGGCAATCGTAATGAGCATTTTTCTTGTAGTGGAAGATGGGCATTCTCTTGAGGTGGAAGAGGAGAAATGCAAAATGATCACAGAGAAAACAGTTTTTGACCACATTCGTCAGAAAGCTAAAAGCTTTTCTCTCCTATCTGCATTTGATAACATTCGCTGTCCATCACTGGAGGTCTTTCTTTCAAAAGATAATGGCCGTTTGAAGAGGCGTAATCATCATCATGAGATAGTTGTGCTGGATGATGAAGACGGACTTGAAGTTCCTCAACCAAATGGTGTCAATTTGCCGGTTGAGCTCAAAAACGCAGAACAGGATGGTATCCGACCTCATCTTACTTTAAACGATCATCATATACCTGGAAGTTCAAATATAGTTGATACAGGTACACCTTCTAGAACGTGTCATGTGATTCAGCAAGTAGTTTTGTCGCTTTGCATATCATGTTATCATTGTTTCTTTCTATCGCAAAAGCTTTTTTTTTCCTCCGTGGACCTGAAGCAGGAACTCATGGAAAACCAACTGTAGAAACTGTTTTTGACCATATACGGAGAAAATCCGATGAGTTTGGACGGATAAATAAGATTGACTATTTGGAACCAATAATCCATAGAACAGAGTTATTCTCAAAGAATAATCTCAGTTCCTTGAGCGCTGCTTTTGGTGTGGCAAGAGAGACAAATTCCTTGGACATTGACAACGAGAATATGCTTACTTCATATGTGAAAACTGCTGCTGAACTATGTGCATCCAGTATCCAGGTTGGTACCTGTAAATGTAAAAAGAAATTAAAGATTCTGTGGTATGGATGGAGAACTAAATATTTCTAGTATTTCAAAGCACTTTTCTTTCATAACTTCCATTTATATCCTAACAGTTAGTTTTTCGATGTTCAAGGAGAAAAAGCGGTTGTTAGAGGACTCGGGTTCCGGAAGCTTTGCAGTTAGTAAGAAGAATCGTTGCACTTCCAGAGAATTTATAGAAGAGCAGTCTGGCCCAAGTGAAATACGAAGACAGTGCTGTTCTATAGAAACCACAGGCCGAAATGAAATAGAGTCATATCTTGGGTTTAAAAGTGTATTTTCCTTTCTCTAAGTGGAAAGCTGAGTTGCTAAAAAGAGTGATACATTCCTTAAACTTTACTCATTGAACGAATTTCTGAGCAAAATCCCTGTGTGCTGAGTTGCAATCGTTTTTATTTCCTGCAGCTTCACAATTTCTTTGCGCACCCATAAATTTTTAAAATGATATTTTATCTTTTAATAAAGTGACTTTTGGAACATATGTTGTGGAAACTTTTTGGAACTGGATTTTTTAAATTTCTGGAATCAGATTTTCGAAATAAAATTTCTGTAGTAGAATTTATATAAAAATTTCTTGAATCAAATTTTTGGAACACATTAAATACATTAGGAAATCAAATTGAAATAAGATTTTCAAATATTTATCAAAACTTTACTTGAAATGTGTTTTGGAAAAAAATTTCCGATGTGTTTACAAAAGAATTTTTTTTTTTGTTTTTTGCATTTTCTCTTTATCCTCCAACTCCTTTTTTACTGGTTGTGGTGGAAGTGTCGGCAATAGTGGCAACAGCGGGGCATTGCTGTGGTGCAGAGTAGGTGAGTATTTTCCTATTATTATAGGGTGCAGCTAGTAATTTTGGGGGTACAGGAAACAATAGTCTCAATACTAATGTAATCAATGTGTATCTGATTATTACTGCACCTCAATGTTTTCTCAATTTATATATTTAGTATTGCATAATTAAAAGAAGTTACTGCTCCGTGAGAATTAATAATTTTAAAAAAATACTTACATATTGTTAAATCTAAGAAGTTTATTAGAGATCGAGACATTAACCTTGATGACGTGGCTCCGCTACTTCCTGGCATTCGGATGGACTGGATCAGTGGTTCTTTCTGCGTTTTGACCTTCCGTTCTCCTTCAATCTCAACCGTCCAAAAATATCCAAGTTATAGCCGGGGGGGGGAGGTACCTGTAAAGGCACTCCGACGCTCAAGTTAGGTGTGTTATAAGGGAAGAACCTCAGTTCTTTAGAAGGATTCTCGGTGGAAGAGAGTAAAATCTCAGTGATATGAATAATGTGTGTGAGAGGCGTGGATGAAGTGTACCTAACTGGCGTCTCTGGCTCTTAATTTATAGACTCAGAACTGATATGAGATCAATGAAATATAAACAGACTAAAATATAAACAACTTTACTGATGTTCCGGAAACGACTTTTGTTGACAAATATTATTTTATTTGTGGTTCTTTAGTAAATCTCTTTTAAAGCTTTTCGAGCCCAATAACGAGGTTATCGGCCCAATTCTAATAACCAGGATCGACCCTTCTATGGCCCAATTATACACATTTGGTACAACCGTCCGTCCGGAATATCGTACCGTACATCATCCCCCTCCCCCCAAGTCTTTGATAATCGTCCGGATGATAGTGGTTATAAAAGGACTTAAAAGGGGTTTTAATGCGACGTTTAAATGTTGTCGTTTCACTTTTTGGAGAAGTTACTAGACTTTCCCGCTCTAAGGTTAGGGGTAGGGTATCTGAATTATAGCTGCTAGATCAATATCATCCAACGGTGTGGGGCGCAAGTAGCGGTTTCATGATTATCGTGCTTAGGTTTTTGCTGACGAACCAAATCGTCATTTCTGCTTTTGTGTTTCTTTTTCGAACCTCCCCTTCTCTAACGCTCTGCATTTTTCTCAGGTAACAATGGCTTCTTCTTCGTCTTTTGATTGTACTGCGTCTCGTGAAGAGGAAAAGGGGCGTGATAACCCGATTGAAGCATCAGGAGGTATCTCATCGGTACTTTTTGGGGAAAGGGTTTTCGTTTACGGTGGTGTCGTGGTAGAAGAACCTGAAAGTCAATGTTCTTCATCTATTTCTGACTATGGTTGGGCTTCCCGCGACGTAGGTGATCACTTTAGCCTTTTTACTAGTAAATATGTTTTGTTGGACTGGGTAAACAATAGTTGCGTGCTTAGAACCCTAGGTTACTGTACTGCCATAAAACTGGTTGCGTGTCGGGAGGATGAAAGGGTTTTTCATGGCCGAGAAGCATTTGGGGAGGATTTCTTTTACTTCTATTCTAGCTTGTTCTTCGACTTGTATATTAGATTGCCTTTCTCTGAATTTCAAATGGATGTTTTGAGAGTTTTAAACGTAGCCCCCTCTCAACTTCACCCAAACAGCTGAGGCTATATGCAAGCTTTTGCCACTGTGTCAAACTCTGGCCATTCGGCCAACAGTTGGCATTTTCCTTTATTTTTTTAGGGTGCGTCCCAAAGCTAAAAAGGGCCGGGTATCCTTGAACTCCATTGCTAAGGACGCCATTCTTCAACTTTTTGCTGACTCTTTTAAAGATTTCAAAAACCATTTTTTCAAAGTGTCCATCACAAAATCAGGTCGTCCATTTTTTTTAACGAAGATGGTACCCTTAAATTTCCATTATATTGGACCAGAAAACCTCAGTCTAAAACTTCATGGCCTCGGGAGAAGATGACAAATGTTGAATTGAAGGATCTTGATGTGTTGATTGTGTTGTCAAGTCCATTTTCCTCTCGGAAGATAATCAGCTGCCTTGAGTATAATGACATGAACTCGAGGGTGTCCGGTATGTCCTCTAAGTGATTCCTTTAGGCTTTATATTTCTCTCTGTTTGACCTTGGTTTGTTGATTTTTGTTTGCAGAAATCATGGGAAAGGTTCCAACTCGTGATTGGTTTAACTTGGCCAAGAAAGCGTCCATGGAGGCTAATTTACCGGGCGGGTCTTCACAAGGTGGTTCTTCGCAGAGGAGTCCAGTTATAGTCATCGATGAGCGTCCTCCTTCACCTGAACAAACCTTGAGGAGAAAAAGGAAACCTGAAAGGGCGGTGGATAATCCAAAGGCTGCCCAGAAGGGGAAGAGCATTGAGACGCCGACTGACCCAGAGGCTATCTTACCCTTGCCGGGAGGACTGTGGGATCCAGGCTTTATCCTTAGCCATAAAATCGAGTTTAACTTTGTTGCTGCTGAGCAGAAAGTTATGTCAGAGACCAGCGAACAAACTATGGATGAGACCTGTTTAGAACTCCTATTACGAGGTTCGACAGCTGCTTACAATTTAGTTTATGCTTCTAACCGGGGGCAATTGAGGGCCGAGGTGGATCGCCTGAGAAAGGAATTTGAAGAGATAAAGGCTTCCCATAGCCAATGTGCCCAGATGATGGCTGACAACCAAGTGTTGATGGAGAATTTAAAAAGGCTAGTTTAGAAATGAAGAATGCAAGGGATAGTTTTATTGCTGATTTGAAGTTTGCAAAGGAGACTATTGCGAGTTTGACAGAGGATAAAGATGATCTTCGACAAGCTGTTGGGGCTTTGAAGAAAAGTGCTGAGGATGACGCAGCGACTCGAGCTTAAATGCTGAAGGCTATAGTCTCTGAGCATACAAAGGGCTTCAGGAAAGCTCTACGACAGATGTCTTTTCTTCCCAAGGTGTCCCCTGAAGGACTAGGGTTCGATATCGATAAGGATGTTTATCAAGAACAGATGGTTCCTCTTCATGACATTCCAGAAGGCACCTTTATTGAGGATGGGGAGTTGGCACGGCCGGAAGAAACTGTTGTGGCGATGATAACGGTTGAAAAACAATTATTTTCATACAATTTAGACCAAATTACACCCTTTAAGACTTAGAACGAGCTTAGAGTAAAGTAAAACTCAATAAATGAGTCAGTCGAGAGTCAAAAGCTGTTTTTAGCGATATTATGCTTGTTTTGCATTGTTTCGTAGTGATTTTGATGAAAGTGAAGATTGGGGTTGAAGATGAAGGTCTTAGACTCAAGATAAAGGACTAAATTGAAGAAAAGAAGAGTCAAGAAACCGCCCGGCAGCAAAATTCACCGTTGGGAGGTCCAAGGCGAGGAGAAGGCACCTGACATGGGCACTGCGCGGATTTGCGATTAGAGGCAAACCGCCGGGTGTAATGTCCCGACAACTTATAGGGACTGCTGACTGCCCCCACACATCAACACGAGGCTTTCCAATGTGCTTTGTCCTCACTCACACACTTTCTGAGAAAACTTCCCGGAAGGTCACCCATCCCATAATTACTCTAGGCTAAGCACGCTTAACCATGGAGTTCTTATGAGTTAGGCTACCGAAAAGCAAATGCATTTGTTGATATGAGTAGCCAAATCAATTCCTTTAAGCTATCCTTCAATCGTATATTCCCATACCTATACAGTCTCTAGATCCCTCTCATTCTGGTGTATGTTCGATTCGTCCATGCACCCCTTCCACTGGAAGCCTGCCAGGAGTCGCTCCTTGTCCGTGCCCCCTGCACCATGCCTCTTGCACCGGCGATCACTCCCCGCCCTCGTCAGTGCCCGGGTGTCACATGCCCACCAACTTCCGTTTGGTTCGTCCTCGAACCACACCGTACAGATGGTATCAGAGCCTAGCCTCTCCCAGTACGGTGTGGTTCATCCTTTCTAGGGTTTACTTTTCCATTTTTCCTTCACTTTTCATCTAGGTTCCCCATGACAATGGTGAACTAAATTAAAACACGGATGCAACAGAAATTTAAAAACGAAATTGCACACACAGATGTAAAAATGGAATCAAATGCAGAATGAAAACGGTTGGTCATTAACTCAATTACTATGCTTTCTATCCTAGATTAACGACAAACACACACTACTCTAATCCAAATCTGACACGAATCACCCAACTAAGCGAAGGCTAATTCGGTCTTCAAAATTACAGACTAAGCGAATGCAATGCACAAATTTAATCAGTCATCCATCATACAGTCTAATCAACTAAGCAAAGAATTGACACCGATAAGGCAACTAAGCGTATACCTAATCGCAGGCAGACAACAGATTAAATATTGAGCAGAATCAAAGCAGCAGTATGGCAATTAAAGTGCAAGAGTCTCATGAATAATCTACTCTAGCCTTTAATCCATCACAACTAACCGACTAAGCGAAGGTCAATCATGCTATCATAATCACGAACTAAGCGAACGCATTACACCTATTCCATCTAATGTGTCCTATAAAGATCGATCAACTAAGCGAAGATACAATCACCAACTGGGAAACTAAGCGTATACCCATTGCAAGAACGCAATCAGATTTCATAGAATGTCAGGCAGAACAGAATAATCACAAGAACAGTTAAAGAAATCTCAAGAAAACAAAGTAAATTTATTAATGACCAACCCGACGAACCTAAGCTAACATGACAATTAAAATATTACTACCAAACAGACTAGACAACATTAAAATAAAAGACAATGCTAAACCTAACACTGCAAGATATAAATATCCAGACATAATCAAAACTATCAAAATGCCACACTAAATTAAAAAGATAAAAAGCAACTCAAGATACTTTGTAAAATAATTTAAAGCTAAAGAAATAAACAACATAATTTTTCTTCTACCAATTCACATAACACATGCACCTACTAAAGATATTAAAATTGCAAATGGGCTAAAATTGACCTCTGGGCCGTGACTTCCCAGCAACTGTGACAACTCCATCTAAATTAAAACTAAGTGCAAGCTTTCTAAAATCTCCATTTTAAAATTAACTAAAATTGCTATGTGAGGATGGTTGCACCCTTTCTCCCAAAGAAAATTAAAACTCATGTCGTGCACACCTTCCAAGACCTCTCAAGACTTTCAAAGAATTTTTCCATAAAATAAGTGGCGGCTCTCCCTCCAAGAACGTAATGTGCTGCACTAAATGAAATAGAATAAAGTGTGCTATCTCATCCCATCATCACGTAACAGCCCCTTCATTTCTTAAAGCAAAAGAAAAACAAAATATGTGATTCTCCTCATTCCATTGTAACAACGTGAATAATCTTCAAGGGTTTGTCTCCAATAATCATTCAAAGCAAAAGTTAATTAAATAAGTGAGGGCTGGAATGAAAGGATGAAATGCACATTCTAATTGAAATCCAATTCAACATTTTCCAAAGCAAATATAAAAAAAAAAACGTGCAACTTGCTCACAGAGAAGAGCGGAAATACAATCCCCACCAGCGCTCTCTCTTTTCAACCAAATGTAAAAAAAAGAAAGTGAAGCATAAGAGATTGGTTCATCCAATGCCCAACACCGAGAACATGTCAAAGCTCTCCCAAAAAGAAACACGTTCCAGCCCCCCAATAATGTTTCTGCTGTAGCAAAGGTGAGTCCTAGAGAATGACGGCTGGTGCCATTTTCTAAGGGCCATGTGTCCTTAAAAATTAGGGTGGGGTCTACCCTAAAAACCCTAAAGTTATCAAGTGTCTTTTTACTACTTGGGCCCATCATGTTTTTGTCAAAAATTGGCCCAATGTGCACAAGCTTGTCTGAAAAGTTTAAACTATTAAAATTACAATACAATTAAAATTTAAAATGTCTAATTTGAGAGTCTTGAATTTATTTGGTGTCCTCCAAATGTCCCAAATTGTGTTTCCAAAATTTTCCTGAAAATAATAATGCAAATAATTAGCTCCGAAAATTCAAATTAATTAAAATTAGAATTTCCGGTCAAATTAAGCATAATTNNNAAANACNGNAAANTACNNGACAATTAAGCACAATTCCCTGATTAATTCTAGCACAATAAACTAAGTGAAATCAATAAAATATCGACTCATCAGGAGCGGATAGGATGAAATTGTAAACCCCTAACAACTTCATTCATCCATAGTCTCTTTTCGTCAATTGAATCAAATACTTTGCATGTTTATTTTCTGTCTTTGCATTCACCACAATTATTTGTTTTTACAAGTCTTACGATTTTAATTCACACGAACGAGAAAACCTTTCGAGTCTCATGGGAAGAACGATATTGGGCTTTACCGATTATATTACTTGCACGATCTGGTACACTTGCCAGTGACTCTACAAGTGACGACAGTGGATGTTAACGTGGTGATGACGAATGATGTCGTTGTTGAGGAGGTCCCGACTCTAGATGGCTAACTTTTTGTTTCCTTCTGTAATAGCTTTTAAGACTTTGAACTTTTCGTGATGTTGGTTTTTGTTGCGTTACTTATATGTTTTGCTTTATCAAGTACTTTGACTTTGATTTTGTATCGTTTACATGGACGATCATTGTCGTTCGATATAAGTGGGATATTGACTTATTTGTAAGCGCTTCTGCCATTGGGCGTTCAGAGTGATTACTTCAAGATCATATTTGCACGTCTGGATAGTCGTCTGCCAACTCTTTCTTGATGCTTGGGTGCTCGAATAGTTCCCGTTAGTGCAAGGGAGTGAAGTTCTTTGTTGGGCATTCGGGTAGTTCCCGTTGGCGCTTTTATAATTGGGCGTCCGGATGGGATCCGTTAACGCTAGGGGTAGCACCCCTTTTTTATAAGTGAGGGTCTGGATAGGATCCGACAACGCTAGGGGTAGCACCCCTTTTTCATAAGTGGGGCGTTCGGATGGTATCCGACAACGCTAGGGGTAGCACCCCTTTTTCATAAGTG
>NC_028354.1:9884639-9899452 GCF_000741045.1 Vigna radiata var. radiata
GGGGTAGCACCCCTTTTTCATAAGTGGGGCGTTCGGATGGTATCCGACAACGCTAGGGGTAGCACCCCTTTTTCATAAGTGGGGCGTTCGGATGGAATCCGACAACGCTAGGGGTAACACCCCTTTTTCAAAAGTGGGACGTCCGGATGGAATCCGACAACGCTAGGGGTAGCACCCCTTTTTTAAAAGTGGGGCATCCGGATGGTATCCGACAACGCTAGGGGTAGCACCCCTTTTTTATAAGTGGGGCGTCTGGATGGTATCCGTCAACGCTTTTGATAATTGGGCGTCCGGATTGAATTCGTCAACGCTTTTTTGCTGGGTACGACCTATAAATATCTGTAATTATCGCGTAATATATTTTTCTGAACGTACTTCATATATCATTCATAGAGCAAAATGTTTGAAGGTTCACATGGAAAAGAATAACAACTTTAATAAGGAAAATAAATAAACCGAATTTTAGCTATAGTAAAATTTAAGATGTGTTGCGTTCCAAGTGTTAGGAACGGCTTTTCCATCAAGATGTTCCAAGCGATAAGCTCCGTTTGCTAAATCTTCCGAGATGCGAAAGGGTCCTTCCCATTTGTCAGCTAACTTGTCGTGCTCTTTGCTTTTTCTGGCATCTCCCTTCTTCCGCCATACGAGATCATTTTCCGCAAAGTTTCGGGATTGCACCTTAGTGTTGAAACGCCTAGTAATCAGCCATTTTTGAGCTGCGTTATTTTATCATAGCGACTTCTCGCCGTTCGGGTAAGGTGTCCAGGTTCATTCAAAGGTGTTCATCGTTAAGACTCATGTCTTGTATCCTTCGCCTTATGGAGGGCTCACCCAGTTCGACCGGTAACATTGCATCTGTTCCGTATGTGAGATTGAATGGTGTTTCCCCTGTTGACCCATGCGGGGTACATTTGTAGGCCCATAAGACTTCAGGCAATTCTTCAACCCATAAGCCATTTGCAGCTCCAAGCCTTTTCTTTAACTCAAATATGATTGCTTTATTTGCGGCCTCGGCTTGCCCATTCGTCTGAGGATGCTCAACATAGCTTGTCACATGTTTGATTCCAAGACCTTTGAGGAAATCTTCCAACTTCTGTTCTATAAATTGTCGTCCATTATCAATTTTGATTTTTTGTGGTAGCCCGAAACGACATATCAAATGCCAGATAAACTTCTGAACTTTTTGGGCGCTAATAACTGATAGCGCCTCTGCTTCTATCCATTTGGTGAAATAATTCACTGCTACCAGGAGGTATTTGCACTGTGCCTTTCCAGCTGGTAATGGTCCGGTGATGTCCATGCCCCACTGCGTGAACGGCCAGGGGGCTGTTATTCCATGTAGTTCTTCTGGGGGAACCCAGAAATCGTTCCGTGTGCCTGACATGAAATGCACTTTTTGACAAAATTTGCACAGTCTTGTTCCATAGTGGGCCAGTAATAGCCAGCTCGCAGTATCTTAGCCCTGAGTGTTCGCTTTCGTGAATGTGATCCACATATCCCGTGATGCAATTCCTGCTTAACATATTTGGCTTCCTCATCGGATAAACACTTCAGTAGAGGTGTCGTGTAGCCTTTTCTATATAAATCGTCGCCTACAAATGTGAAACGTGCGATTCTCTTGGAGTCGGTTACGCTAAGTTGGTCTCCCTGCTTTTGTCGCACCATCAATTGGAGTATGTCTTCTCGTCAATCGTCTCTCGGTGTGGTAACATTAGTTGTAAAGGTCTCTATCATTGGTTTGTCAAGAGTTGTTTTGATCACGGAGGAGAGCTGGGCTTTTTTTCGGGCATGTTTTAACTTGGAAAGGAGATCCGCTCTGGAATTCTCTGCTCTGGGTACATGAATAATGTTAAAGCTAAAGAAGGTTTTAATTAGGTCACTAACCTTGTGGAAGTATCGCAACAAATGGTTGTCTTTGACTTGAAAGGTTCCGCTCATATGGCCAACAACCAGTTGGGAGTCCATGCGACACTCTATCCGTTCGATTTCGAGTTCTTTGGCTAGGACCAGTCCAGTGATCAAAGCTTCGTATTCTGCCTGGTTGTTGCTGAGTTGAAAATTAAAAGACACTGTCTGCTCAACGATTATACCGTTCGGCCCTTCTAATACTATTTTGACTCCTCCGCTCTTTTTATCCGAGGAGCCATCTACATTCAGATACCATATTGGCATGTCTGTTGCCTGCGGTAAGTCAGCTGCGAAGTAAGCCAAATGCTGGCCCTTTATAGAGCCTTGCGGTTCGAAACGTAGGTTGAATTCAGATAATTCCACCGACCATGCGACCATTCTCCCTGCCAGATCAGGTTTCCTGAGGATTTTTGCGATTGTGTGGTTGGTACGGACCACAACTTGATGACTTTGAAAATACGGCCGCAGACGTCTTGCAGTAGTTATATGGGCAAGAGCTATCTTTTCAATTTTTGAGTATCGTTCCTCTGCTCCTTGTAAAGTTCTGCTAACAAAATATATTAGTTTGAAATCTGGAATTTCTTGAATAAGAGTCGCACTTACCGAATGATCTGAGGCGGCTAAATATAGCTGTAAATCGAATCCCTCGGTGGGACGGGCCATGACTGGAGGGCTGGTAAGGATGGCCTTGACAGTGGAGAAGGCTTGTTCACATTGATCGTCCCAGTGGCGCGGGACATTCTTCTTCATGTTTTTCAAGATGGGCCGGATGTGTTCTGCTAGTTTTGGGATGAATCGCGACAAAGCCGTGAGGCGTCCGACTAGTCGTTGTACTTCTTTAAGCTTGGTGGGGCTCTTCATTCCCAGCACCGCTCGACACTTATCTGGGTTGGCTTCAATTCCTCGTTGTGTCAGCATAAACCCCAGGAATTTTCCGGCTGGAACTCCGAAGGTACGTTTAGAGGGATTCAGACGCATGTTATACCGTCTCACCTGTTGGAAAACTCAACTAAGTCCTTGAGATGTTGTTCATGAGACCGACTCCGTACCACCATGTCGTCGACATATACTTCCATAACTTTCCGATCTAATGGTGAAAAATTTTATCCATGAGACGTTGATAGGTAGCCCCGACGTTCTTGAGACTGAACGACATCACCTCATAACAATAGTTTGCCCGTTCGGTTATAAAGGCCGTTTTTTCCTGATCAGATGAATGCATTGGGATTTGATTGTATCTCGAATATGCATCTAGAAAGCTTAGCACTACGTGGCCAGAAGCTCCGTCCACCAGATCGGTGAACTCAATGCACATTCTCCATTGGCCATTAGATGTTTTTACCATAACGACATTTGCCAGCCAAGTTGTATAGGTTATTTCCCGGATGAATTTGGCTTTAACAAGCTTGTTGACCTCCTCCTTGATAGCTTCTTTTTTCTCCTCACCGAATCTTCTCTTTTTCTGTGTTACCGGCCTGGCTTCTTTGAATACAGAAAGTTTGTGAGTCATTACATTTAGGTGAATTTCGGACATATCTGTGACGCTCCATGCAAATAGATCGGCATTAACCTTTATCAATTCGGTTAGTCGGTGTTCATCGTCCGGCTCCAGATCTGCACCGATAGACGTTGTCTGCATTTCCTTTTTTCCAAGTTGGAATGATTTAATATCCCCCTGGGGTTGGATTCGCTCGTCCGTATTAGTTCTTGGGTTTAGGTCAACCACTATTGCTTCATGCCCCTTTGATCTTCTTTTGGAAATATAGGGTGTGATTTTTAGGCCAGCAACATAGCACTGTCGTGCTGTTTTCTGATCTGCCTTTACCGTACATATCGTCCCTTTGTCTGACGGGAACTTCATTGTTAGGTGAGGTGTTGATACGATGGCTCCGAAAGCGTTCAAACAAGGTCTCCCTAGAATTATTGGTTCAAATTTTTTTTCCAGATAATCGTTGATAATCGATTATCGATGAAGCTAATCGATTATTTGTTCATGTAGACCTAGATTTTAAGAAGATGCAAAGATAATCAATCATGCCTTGCAATAATCGATTATTTGCGAACTAAAAGCTTTTTCTAGAGACCAAAGATAATCGATTATCACCTTCTTATAATCGATTATTGCATGGTGATTTCTATGGTACAATCACCGTTTTAGATATGGTCTCTTAAGAAATGATGTCTAATTTCTATGTGTTTGGTTCTAGAATGCATTATGGAGTTCTTACTCAGATTAATTGCACTAGTGTTATCATATTTTAAAGGAATGTGATCAAGGAAGATATCAAAGTCATCAAATTGTTGTTTCATCCAAAGAATTTGAGCACAACAATTTCCAGCAGCTATATATTCTGCTTTTGTAGTTGACAAGGCTACACATGTTTGTTTCTTTGAGTGTCAAGACACCAAAGAACATCCTAGAAAATGACAGGTTCCATTAGTACTTTTTCTATCAATGAAACTTAGCCAGCAAATGCCTCAGTGCAGTGTTGAGAATGCAATTAACATCATCCTCATTTGGTGTAACTGGCTCCCAAAGAGCACTATCACTAGTTGGAGGAGGAGTTATATCGTTCTCAGCATAGAAATCAGTAGAATGCAAATGAGAACAAGAAGTAGAATTTGGTGCAACAAATGCAATATGAATGAGATATGGAGTAGTAGACACAAAATGAGAATCATAATGAGAGGCACATGCAAAGGAAGAATCATAATCAGAGGTACTCATAGAATAAGCTTTATTCATATAACCAAAATAGGTGGATATGACAAAAGAGAATGCAACAAATTATGCAACTAAAGCTATCTAAAGGAAAAGACTAACAATTCCTAAAATGCCTAACTAACCTATTATAAGTTCTATCAAATTCAGGATCAAAGGGTGGTCATTGCTCAAGATTGCCCCTAGTGATGCACTAAGTCAACTCTATCATCAAAAGTCAATATGGTGAAAACATAGGAGGTAAACATCAAGTATTTGCAAATCAATCCAGAATGGGCTGAAAATTTGTGAAAAACCACCTAAAATCATGAAAAGATAGCACAAAAAATTTCATGGAAAAATTCAAAGTGCAACTATGTGAACCGACACAGGAAAGTGTGAAAAACGATAAAAATAAAACTTCAAAAATAAAATAGAAATAGTAAACGACCTTTTTTTGGATTTAGAGGGATGACATCCTAGATTTAGCTAGGATCAATGGATAGGTCTCATTTTTCTACAAAAAAAGCACATATGATACATCCAATTCCGACTTTGTGAGCAAAAGCTACTATTTTTAGAAGTTTGGGCTCACCTGTTTTTCACAAAACTGAATCTGGACAACCACAAGTACTTCTGAGATTTTTTTATCAAAATATGATTCAAAAGAAGTGACCACACCAAATTTCAACCAAAAAAAGACCCATAGCTACCAAAATGAAAAATGACAATTAATTAGGAAAAATGGGGCACTATTCATGCACTATTCACTATGCGCAACTCTTCCATTGCATTTTCATGCCTCAACAAGCCAAATGACATCCAATTTCTCCTAATTGTGACTCAAACAAACATAAAACAATACAATTAAAAATGCAACATGCACACACAAACCATAGCAGCACACACAAAACACATACACAACACAAACTAACACAACAAAGAATCTAAGACTGAACCATTGGTCCCGAACAACGGTGCCAAAATTTGATCGAGTACCTGAGTCAAATTTAATATGCAATTAAGTGTAGTATAATAATAGGAAGTGACTCATAGCTCGTCTCTCAAGGACCAACTGTGGTTCAGGAATTAGATTGAACGCTTGGTGTGTGTGTGTGGGGGGGGGGTGTTTTTGTGGACAATTTATGAACTAAAATAAACGAAATCAAACACTAATTAAAACAGGTTGGTATCCAGATCAACTACAATGCTTCCAATCACAGATTAACCAACAATTAAATACTACTCTCACCCTAAATCCAACACGAATTAACCAACTAAGTGAAGGTTAATCTGGTCTTCAAAAACATGAATTAAGTAAACACATTGCACAAACTAAATCAAAATTGCACCCACAGTCCAATTAACTAAGCGAAAATCAAACTCCAATTAGGCAACTAAGTGTATACCTAATTGCAAGCACAAACCCGAATTAGCATCATGCAAGGCAAGAATAGCACCATCAATTACAATCTAGAAATCTCAAGCAAGCATTACAATATCCCCAATTACCAACCCAAACAGATTTACACTTCCATTAAACGAGTAGTCCCACAATCCAACTAAGGAACATGTAATCTTGCCACACAAGGACAAGGAAGAGACCTTCACCCCCACACAAGGAAGGCTCAATACCTGAATAATCCTTTCAATGCACACAAGGCAAAAGAAAGCACATATCCGGAGATAACACCAAGATTTACTAGGTTCAACAAGTAGACTTATCCTCCACTCTCATGCTCATCAATCACATACTCTAGTACATCCCAACACTCATTCATACTCCAATACACAATCACAAGTTAAAACGGACCCTAAACATGTCCATTACTCTTATTCCTTGAGTACCAACATGTTCCACTACTTCCTAGGCTTGGTCCACATCCATTCGTCATCAAGTTCACCATTTTTTCACAAAAATACACTATGATAATCGATTATCACTTTTGATAATCAATTATCTCAGTGAAAATTACCTAAAAACATCATGCAAGAAGGGATAATCGATTATCACTTAAGATAATCAATTATTTGCGCAATCAGACACATGATGGACATAATTCAAGCATTAAAAACACATATACCTCAACCTTATGTCATGTGAAAACATACCTAACACATCATACATGCATTCAAGAATCACATACCCATGTAACATTCTCAAACATATATAATACATCACTTCAATTAACCAATCCAATCATTGACATGTTATACTCAATAAAAACCCAAAAATACTATATATGATTATTACCACACCCTTACACATACATTTGCATGGAAAACTCCCAAGCATCATAATTTTGTTCTCCCTTAGCATCAAATCCTCTGTTGGGATAACCCAACAAACCATACATACATCCATAGGGAAAATCCAACACAAATATTACATAAAACCCTATGCCTATGCATAAACAAGCCCTTTCCCAACAATAATCATAGATATTCATAATCATATATACATGCATCAAAACCAAGATTATCAAATCAAGATAATAAAGAACATATATATAACATACCATAACAAGCAAACAAAGGTAAGCTTCACCATACCTTGGTCAATCCTAAGGCTTTGTCTACACTCTAAAATACCACCAACCTCTAAGGTTTCTATAGTTCTTCCTCTTCTCTCTTAGAACTTTCTCTCTCTCTCTCTCTCTTTCTCCCTATCAGTCTCTTTTTCGTTTTAGATATAGGTCACAATTATGAAACCCTAGTTTCCCTTTTCTCCTTTCATCTTTTCTTATTCTATCTTTATCTTTTTAATAATATCAACAACCACTAAATCTTTTAATTTTAGATTTATTTTCCTATCTTTACTTTCTACACCTCCATAACTTAATTTCTGCACTAATTAATGAGGGTAAAATGACCTTTTTGCCCTTGGGCCCAAAATACAAATTAAAAAACCCAAAAGTTTACTTTAATAACTCTCTTTCTTTGTAGAATTAAACCCACACCTATTCAATCCTAAATCATCCTTCTAGCCTCAATCCAACACATCCTATTAATAATAACACACTAAACAAATCATTCAAATAACAACATATCAATCATATCTTCCACTTAATCAATAATAACATTAAAAAATAAACATAATAATTATAATTTTACAAAACATATGATTATCAAACACCAACTACTAAACAATAATGTCCAAGTCTCATGATCACATTATTCTCTAATTACCACATTTTCCCAGGATCTTACATGTATCATGTGAGTTGAGTTAATTGTTTTAACCAAATGTCATTTTATTGCATATATTTTGTTATGTTTATCCTTGTGTTTCTAAATTATTATAAAATGTTTTAAGGTTCTAGTGTTAGTATGACATGACGGTTCTCAAGTTATGTATATGTAATGATGTCGTGTTGATATAATCACATTATATAGTGTTAATAGAGTATGCAAAGTTCTTTATGGTTCATTTATACGAGATTATGGTGTTCAGGGATGGTTGAATTATATGCCTTATCATAGTTGATTTCTATGGATCTTATGTTGTTATAATGATGTTTTATGATTGGATTGACGTGTAAATCATGTTTTGCGATGTTTTCATATTTTAAAGGATGTTCTAGACCTCGGTTTTGAGGTTCTGGAGTTTGAATTTGTACGTTTTTAGGGTAATTTAGGAGGTTTTAGACGCTGACCAACCTTTTGGTATTATTTTTTTGAGGTATAATGTGATATCATTTAATATGTTATATTCCAAATGTATAATGTATTTCAAATTATTTTATCTATACGATTAATATGAAATTTGAAAATATTAACTGCGCCACTTAAATTATATTTTTAATATATTTTATAGTCTGTAATAAATATGTAAATTCAATTAAATATTATATTAGTGACCGAATATTTTATTTCATTTTTATCAAATTAAAATAAAATAATAAATGTTTTGTTTTATTAAAATCCCAAAAAAGTCCCGTCAGTGCATAAACCAGTAAGAGGAGGAGAATAACAGAAACTAGTTATAGGAGGAGAATAGCACGGAAGAAAAGAAAGAGTACCATTGACAATGGCGTCGGTGGCAGAAACACCGGAATCTGAGACACACCCAGCATCCGACGACTACCCCAAAATCAACAATCCTCAAACCTTTAATCAAACGACGCCGTTTATTGATTACGCTGCTGCGCAAGCCCAGCTTTACCACCGGGTCTTCAACGACAGGGTTGATTCAACAATTGATGCTGCAAAATCCCGTTTCGCCCAAATCCGCTCTACCTCTTACGCTCATTTTAACCAGACCTTGGTAAAATCTCTTTCTCTCTCTCCCGAGGAAAAATTCACAAGGAAAATGACCTATGTATAAATTTGATTCGCCAATGTATAATTAGATGACATAACTCATTCCGTTGGTTTGGTTATTCTCTCAAAAGTTTTCGTCATCTCATTTGCATGATTTTGATATCTGTTGAATGTAGGATTCTTTGGATGACCTCAAGTCTCAGTACAATGCTTATGAAGATCTTTTGTTTGGAAAGATCAAAGGTTTGCATTTTTGTGGTTTTGTTTTTCTGGCGTTAGGTTTCTTCTGTTTTCTACTTATGTACTTTCTCATGTTTAGGGTTTTGTGGTTGATGTTTCATTGCAGAGGGTGTACTTGTTGCCGCTTCGCATCCGTTGATTACATGTGGAGCTGCTGCTGCCCTGGGTCTTGTGGTACTTAAGAGTGAGATCCTGTTCCTTTTACTAGTGAACTATGAATTTGGTTCTTGCTTAGGGTATCTGTAAATTTCTCCTTTAACTGTTTTTATTAATTCCCCAAATTGTACTGTCCCAATTTGTCCTGTAACACTTTAATCTTCGTAATGTATAAATTGGGTGACGATTTTGTATTTGAGGGAGTAATTTGGTGCAAATAATCATTGGAGGAATAATATCTGTCATTAGTTTAGCTACAACAATGTTTGGTCGTGGTAATTCCATAGTTTGAGGGTATACTCTTGATTTTAAAGCTGATGGTATCATTTCTGACTATAACTTATGTTAACAGAAACAATGTTATTGACCTTTTTCTATTTGTTCCTTATGTTATTCTATTAGCAGATTATTTATTTTTCTTCAAATTTGGTTATCTTGTAGGGCCTCGGCAGGTCTTGTACTATAACACTTTGCGCCTTTTGCTCAATGAAGAGGTGAGTAATGACCTCATTATATCTGTTGACGTCAGGGAGAAAGATGCAGGATTTTAATTTAATTAATCATGACTTGTATGTTTATCAAAGAGGGTCGAACACATTCCATTACTATGCTGTTAGAAGTACCGTCTCTTGAAAAATGCTAGTGAATATAAATTTGAAATTTGTTGCTTAACTTGTGTTGGATTTAAATGGAGGCAGGGGAAAATATCAGTCAATCCTTAAAACAAGAATGTAAAAAGGGTAGAAAGAACAAGCTTTATTAATAAACATGCTTTATTTGTACTTTTCGTGTGTAACTTTTTACTTTTTATTAATGGTTTAATTACTGTTTGGATCCCTATATTTTTGTATTTTGATTTGTTTTGGTCCCAATATTTGTTTTTGTTCAATCAAGTTCCATTATGTATTAAATTAGTTCAATGTGGTCCTTTTTGTTAAATTAGTATTAGTGTTGTTTGGAAGGTGACCATGTGTCATTTGAATAAAAAACTTAATTAGCAAATTGATCCTTATAGTTTTCTTTTAACTTAGTTGAGTCCCTATATTTTTTACATGGAAATAATATGGTCCCTTTTTCATCAGCATTGTTCTCCATGGATTTTGGAAACAAATCCAAAAGTTTCAACTGGGTTCATGTGTCCTTTTTTGTTGATGTAGTAGACAAAAATAAAGATCTTAGATTTTTTATATTGGATATAAAGGAGTTGATCTTGGATCTGAAAAGGAACCAAATTAATAACTAAACCTTTTGTTAGACTGACACATGGTCACCTTCCAAACAACATTAATGTCAATTTAGTGGAAGAATCACTTTGAATCAATTAACACATAATGAGACTTGATTGAACCAAAAACAAATATTGGGACCAAAACGAATCAAAGACCAAAATATAGGAACCAAAATAGTAATTAAACCTTTTATTAAATGTAGTCCATATGCAAAAAATGATAGAACATTAAGGGTGTATGAAAGAAGGAAGAGGAAATGAGGGGGCAGTTAGGAGGGAAAAGCTGTTTAACAGTTAGTTAGTTAGTAAGGAATGGGAAGGGAAATGTTATAAATAGGGTGTGTGTTTTGTGCAATAAACAACCCCAAGCATTTGGACAGGGGAACTCACACTCCAAAGCTAGCTTTTAGGCGGGGGGGAATCAAGCAGTTAAATACTTCACCAAACATGCCATACTACTTGATATGGTACTTAGGCACCTGATAATACCAAGTCTAGGAGGTTTTCACACTACAACAGTTTACTCGTTGACATTTTACTCAACTTCTTTGTTGGTCATAATACTTCACTGGTTAGAATCGTCCATAGGCAGTCCTTTCTGATATACTAACAACCAACTTCCATACTAATTGATGCATCCTAGCACTTTGGGAAACCCATGCTTCAAATTTGGTACTTACGCACCTTGTAATACACTTGTCCCTATTCATTAGTTAGAACCTTTCACTAGTGAGGACCCTGTATAGGTATTCCTTTTTGAGACACTGACAATGAACTTTGATATCAATTGTGAAACACCCAATCACCTAGGGAGTTCACCCACAAAAGCTGGCTATTAAGAGGGCATACTACAAAATGTGGGACTTAGGCATCTCATAATGCTCAGTTCCCTATCTTATTACTATAAATATTTGTATCAATTGAAGTGGACATCAACGTGAGTTGTGACTTGTAATACAAACGGATGTTATAAAACTCATTATTTTCTTTTCACTTGGTTGTGAAAAATGCTCGCATTTTGTTCACTAGAAATCCAATGATATGCATGTGTTGAAGACCATGCAAATCTGCACAGTAACCTTGATTATACCAATGGCATTTGTTTTTGGATGCAGTCTATGATTTCTAGAGCCCATGCTGAAGTTAAAGAGTTGCGACAATCAATTCAACTTTTAAAGGCTGAAGGTGAAAAGTTGGAGGTAAAACTATATCTCATTTGATATGGGAGTATAGTCTTACAGAGCTTGTAATATTTAATTTTCAATATTTCATGCATTAACAGTTTCTATGATATAGATGAAAAACCATAGAATAAAATATTAGCCTGTCAATATTTGGAGACAAAAGAATGTTCAAAAGATATATGAAAGGCTAAAACATCATGAACTGAAGGCTGGTTTCCAGTTTAACAACTAAGAAAAGCAAAATACAATAATTCTTTACTGTTGGAAACATGAATGTTTTAGAAGAGAAGAATTCCTCTATTGTTTATTTTTCCAAATTGCCTACGTACATTGTATAGCTAGATTCCATGCATCTTAGATTGTAGTGGTATCTTATTGTTCTCTTGTAAATTGATTTGTCATTAATTATCCTTGTAATTCTCTTATATAATAAATCCATTCTGTCTGGTGGAACTATCACTCAAGCATATTTTCAGAAGGTCAAGATGCATTTACATCAATTGTTCTATCAAAAAGAAGTTTGGTCTCTGTAGAATAATATCATTGTCTTTTCAAAGATAAAATCTAGGAATCACAAGTCCTAGCTCATTATTGAATCCAAGAATATCATGTCCTAGCTCATTGTTGGGAAGAGACAAACTCCTTTAACAACAGAAACTATTGAGTGGGTTTCAAAAATAAAAAACTGTAGTAGTTATTATAAGATACTCCATCTAGTCTTTAATATAAAAATCTTCTTACATAAAAACACAGACCAATAAAAGTAATTTATTCAGTTTCTTTTGTTGAATTTTCTAAACAATGTTAACAATGTACCAAATTTACCTTTATTAATAGAAAACACATTCATATGGGCAACCTATAACATCCTAAAAATAGTAGAAAACTATCTTTAAGATTACTGGATTTAGTGGCATTAAGCAAATGTAGTCACACCAAAGTACATAGCATTTGTGTATATATATATATATTAACCAGAAGGAGTACATTAAGATCGTTAGTTCTATTAAAAAGAAGTTTTGGCTGTATAGAATAATTATATTGTCGTTTGGAAGTTGGAGTATAAAAATCAAGAGTCCTAGTCATTGTTGAATTTGAGAGTTAGTTGTCCTAGCTTATTGTTAGGAAGTAAATATACAATATTGAACTCTATTTACATTTTGTATAATATCAACAATCAACAGACAAAATCCACCAAAGCCTTAGCTAAGATTTGGATATTGACTTCTATATAAAATTACTAGGTAGTAATGGATAACCTCTTTTTCAACTGGGTGGAACCCTCAATTTTCCGAAGCATCTTATCACTTCCATCAAAATCCTCTTCTAAAATACTCCAAATTTTATAAATAATATATAGGTCATATTTCTAATCAATACAGGGCTAAACAGTGCATTACACTCATCATAATGATGGTGTTAGAGGCCGTCTTATTGCTGTCTCTGAATCATGGCAATGCTAGTGTTACTATACTAGATCCAAGATAGAATTCAATCTTAGGGTCAAAATTAGTTCCAATAAATTGCTTAGTGAGGTAAGAATTGCCCTAGCTCTTTGGGGACTGTATTTTATCCATATATCCAGTTGATGAAATTTCAACACTAACTTCTCAAAACAATTATGATTAGGAGACAGGGTACCCTGCTAATTTGATGCAATGTGGCTAGGGACTTAGTGGTGACTCATTGACCTAGTAATTTGATGAGATAAATGTTGGCATTCTGCATAACAAAGGCCATACTTTTAAAGATTCTTATGGGGTGTAAACTACCCAAACAGACTTTAAAGTATATGTTAGAAAAAAGAATAAGAGGAAGGATTTGTGGGTCTTGGGTAGTTATGGGGTTTGATTAACCCACAGGTAAAAGTCCTCTTGGTCCAGCTAGGAGGGTTATCTCTCTGTTTTGTGTAATAGACTGGAAACCCAGTGTGGAAGGAGAGTGCTCCTTTAGGTACACCTTTGTATTTGTCTTTCTGTTCTTTAGTGCAGTAGATCATTCTTTCTTTCCAAATTTTTCTCTCTTTGGTTCTTGGAAAGACTTGATTCTTTGGTTTAAAGAAAGGAATTAAACCATCTCCTCACTTTGACTTGTATTTCTGTTCAAATATTAATGCTATACTTGTTTTCAGAAGAGTGCATTACATGCAGAGGAGCAATTCTTACATGGAAGGACGAAACTCAGGTTTGCAACTTTTGGAAGAGGAGCCGAATGGTTTTGTATTTATGCATTGATAACAATAATTTTTAAATATTTCTAATTTATAATAACAGACAAGCAGGAAAGCAGATCCGGAATGTGATTCACTCAGCACATAAAGTTGAAAGACGAGCACATGGTAAGCAAAATATTGTAATTTCTTTTATAAGGATACCCAACCTAATAAGTTGGTAGAGGGACCTATCACTTTGGGTTTTGATGTTTTGGCTTGGTCTTGGTATGCTAGGTTTGAAAGATATCCTTGGAGAACTCCCTAAAAGAGAAGCATCCCTTTTCCGATCACAGGTAATTATTCTATTAGCAGAGTCCGTTGTCTCATTGCTTAGGTTTAATTATAGCTATAATATTTAAGAATTTAATACATACACGACCCAATCAGGCGTTAGCTTAATTATAGTATCGGGCATAACTCAACTTGTGATTATTTAGATCTGTTGAGCTTTTTCCTTCTGTTATTTCCTTAAAATTGAAAACGAGTACATATTCAGATTAAAAAGCATGCTGTAAATACCTAACCTAATCCCAAAATCATGGGATTACTTTTATAGATTTGTGATATAAATCCAAGTTGAGACAATCTTGAAACATTTTTCTCTATCATATTTTGATAGGATATGTAATGTATATGTTAGGAGGAAACATATTAAAAAGTAGTTTTTAGTTGGTTGTTAGGGTGAGTAAGGCTTCCTATATATAGTTGGGGGATCTTTGTGTGCAGGAGACGGTTTTTGATAGTTTGGAGAAGGATTGACAGGATCTTTGACATCCTGTGTGAAGGGAACATTGCTCTCATACTGTACTTGTGCCGAGAATCAATAATAATAGTTCTATGCTATTAGGATATTTATCCTATTTATCATGTTTATATTGTGTCTAGGGTTACTCTAATTATCATGATTATATTGTGTCTAGG
>NC_028354.1:9899652-9976935 GCF_000741045.1 Vigna radiata var. radiata
TACTCTAATTATCATGATTATATTGTGTCTAGGGTTATTCTAATTATCATAATTATATTGTGTCTAGGGTTACCCTAATTATCATGCACTCTTGTATCAATTTATTCTTATAAATAGAAGATTATGAGAGGGATCAATCAAGCCCTCTAAAATTATTTCACAGTTTAATTCTCAAGTTGGTATCAGATTGATCTCGCTCTGGTTTTTGTCTCGTAGCATCTGTCCGGCGCCATAGTCTGCCGCCGCTCGTTGTTGGCCACCGTCTGCCGTCGTCGGCTGTCGGTCGCCGACCGCCGTCACAGTTCTGTTCGTCTAAACCCTTGGGGTTTTCTTGTTTCTCGGTAGTACGATTCATCTTCTTTAGAGATGGCATCTAGTAGTACTCTTTCCTTCTCCTGAAGCCCATCAATTACCTCTGAGAAGCTAACTGGAAAAAATTATCTATCATGGTCTGCTGTTGTTGAAATGTGGTTCCTTGGCCAAGGGCATTATAACCACCTTGAGCGAGATGGAAGCCATGTGCCTACTAAAAAAGTTGATCAGTGGAAACAAGCAGATTTCCAGTTGTGTGCCCTGTTATGGCAATCAGTGGAACCCAAACTTCTTATATCTCTGAGGGCTTTCAAAACTTGTCATTCCTTTTGGAAGAAAGCTCAAAGCATTTATGCCAACGATATTCAATGTCTCTGACACTGCGAACAAGCTTGCATCTCTTAAAAGGGCAGACCATGATATGGTGTCCTTCATGGCTGAAGCCCAATCTGTCGTCGAAGAACTCAAGATGTTATTGGAAGCAGACCCATTAGAGGATATAAAAAAGAAACTAGACAAATTTTACATGGTGTTGATCTTTCGTGCCCTACATCCCGATTTTGATAATCTCAGAGATCAACTTCTGACCAGTCATAAGGTCCCCTCCATGGAAACATTGACCACTCGCTTTCTGCGTGTCCCAGTACCTCAAACTCAGGAAGTGCATGAACTAGTAGAACCATCTGTCATGGTTGCCACACGAGGAAGAGGAGGATGTGGCACGAGGAAGAGGACGAGGAGGTCGGGGACATCCTCAATGTACATACTGTAAAAGGATGGTCACACTCAAGAGAATTATTACTCCTTACATGGTTTCCCTTCCAAAATGCCAATATTTCGAAGACTGAAACTTCCACTTCTAAGTTCACCGAGGATGAATATCAAGAGTATTTAAGGTTAAAGTCTAACAGTTTGGCACAACCATCTCAATCTCCCAGTACTTCAACAACCCGCATTTCTCAATCCATGGAAGGTCAAAATTCATGAGTAATTGACTCAGGTGCTTCTGATAACATTTATGGTAATACCTCTTTGTTCTTATCAATTTCTTTTCGAGAAAAACCTCATTTCATAACCCTTGCAAATGGATCTAAAACTTTCTCCAAAGGAGTCAGTCGTGTTTCCTTGTCTCCCTTCCTCAATCTCAACTCTGTCCGTTTTATCCTTAATTGTCCTTTTAATTTAATTTCCCTAAGCCAGTTGAACAAAATGTTAAATTGTTTAATAACCTTTGATCATAAATCTTTTGTTATACAGGAGCGTGGTTCGGGGAGACGGATTGGAGAAGGATATGAAGCTGGCGGGTTATACCATTTTGGATCTCGTCTAAGGGTGTCCCGTGTTGCTGTTACTAATCCTAAAGTGCTACATGATCAACTTGGTCATCCTCATTTGTCCAAATTAGAAAACATGTGTCTTGAACTTAGTAGTCTCCAAACCTTAGAATGTGAGTCATTTCAATTAGGAAAACATGTTAGATCTTCCTTTCCTAAAAGGTTTCAATCAATATGTAATTCTAGTTTTTCCATCATCCATTCTGATATATGGGGACCTAGTCGTATCTCCTCCTTTGGTTTTAGATATTTTGTTACCTTCATTGATGAACATTCAAGATGTACTTGGATTTATCTTATGAAAAATCGTTTTGAATTGTTAGCTATATTTAGATCCTTTTTGAATGAAATCAAGAATAAATTTGGTCAAGTAATCAAAATATTAAGAAGTGATAATGCAAAAGAGTATTTCTCATCCTCCTTTTTTGCCATCTTGAGTTCTCATGGTATCTTACATCACTCTACTTGTCCTTATACACCGCAGCAAAATGGTATAGCAGAACGAAAATATAGACACTTGTTTGAAACTGCCCGTACCCTTTTGCTTGGTGTCCATATTCCCGTCCATCACTGTGAGATTCCATCTTAATTGCATGTTATCTTATTAATAGGATGCCCTCCTCCTCTCTTGATAATATAGTCCCTTTCTCCATTTTATTTCCTAATGATCCTCTCTTTCATACATCTCCCCGAGTGTTTGGATGTGTATGTTTTGTTCATGACATGTCTCCATGTCTTGACAAACACTCCGCTCGTGCTCTCAAATATGTCTTCTTAGGCTATTCTCGACTCTAAAAAGCATATCGGTGTTACTCTCTTAAAACTAAGAAGTATTACATGTTTGCCAATGTCATGTTCTTTGAACAGACTCCTTAGTTCTCTCCATCTGTTCAGGATGTTTCTGTCCTCGAGCAGGTGTTTCCTATTCCAATGGTTGAGTCAAATAGCTCCACTATCTCTGTCATTCCAAGTCTTGATCACCATCCTCCTGCACCCGTTTCTCCACATACTGTGATCATCCCACACATGGCTCCAATGGATAGTCCACCTCCCCAAGACAATGGTGAATCTCCTACTTTAGATTCTTCTCCCTCGTCACTTCCTCCCATGCCTCCTTGTAAAAATGATTAAGCATGACCTATTGCTCTCAGAAAAGGTACTCGTTCTACTCGAAACCCTCATCCCATTTATAACTTTCTTAACTATCATCAATTGTCGCCCTCCTATTTTTCTCATTTAGCTTAGTGACATCTGTTATACCCAAGAATGTGAAAGAAGCACTTGATTATCCTGGATGGCAACAAGCTATGATTGTAGAAATGTAGGCTCTTGACCACAGTAGTACTTGAGAGCTGGTGCCCCTTCCCCCGGGCAAAAAGATGGTTGGTTGCCGATGGGTGTATGTAGTTAAAGTTGGCCTTGATGGTGAAATTCATCAGCTCAAAACCCGACTTGCTGCAAAAGGTTACACTTAGGTTTATGGTCTTGATTATTGTGATACTTTCTCTCTTGTAGCCAAGATGACTACTATTCGCCTCTTTGCCATGGGAGCCATTCGTCACTGGCCACTTCATCAATTGAATATCAAGAATGTCTTCCTACATGGTGATCTTGAGGAAGAAGTTTATATGGAGTAACCTCCTAGGTTTGTTGCTCAGGGGGGGTCTGGTATGGTATGCAAACTGCATTGATCTNTATATGGCCTCAAGCAATCACCACGTGCTTGGTTTGGAAAGTTTAGCTCCATTGTTCAACAATTTGGGCTAAAACGCAGTGAAGCAGACCATTCAGTTTTAAACTGTCATTCTTCTCTTTGGAAATGTGTTTTCTTAATTGTATATGTTGATGATATTGTCATTACAGGAAATGATGTTGTTGGAATATCTCAACAGAAAGAGTACTTGTGTAGACATTATCAAACCAAGGATCTTGGAAGTATCAAATACTTCTTAGGCATTGAAATAGTGCAATCAAAAGATGGAGTTGTAATCTCCCAAAGGAAGTACGCTCTTGATATATTACAAAAAATAGGCATGATTGATTGCAGACCGGTAGACAGTCCCATGGACCCAAACCAAAAATTAAGGACAGAAGGTGAATTATTCTCCGATCCAAAGAGGTATAGGAGGCTGGTTGGAAAACTGATATATTTCACTATTACAAGGCCAAATCTATCCTTTGGAGTTGGAGTGGTTAGTCAGTTCATGCAGGCTCCATGTGTTGACCATTAGAATGCTCTCATTCGCATTCTAAGGTATGTCAAAAAGGCTCTCGGGCAAGGATTGTTGTATGAAGATAAAGGAAGCATTCAGGTCTTTGGGTATTGTGATGCAGATTGGGCAGGTTCGCCTATTGATAGACGGTCTACTACAGGATATTGTGTTTTTCTGGGAGGAAACATTATTTCATGGAAAAGTAAGAAGCAAAATGTAGTAGCTCGATCAACTGTTGATGCCGAGTACAGGGCAATGGCGTCACTAACATGTGAACTTATATGGGTGAAACAATTCCTTCAAGAGCTTAAATTCTGTGACATCTATACTATGAAGATGTATTGCGACAATCAAGTTACTCTCCACATTGCATCAAATCCAATGTTTCACGAGAGGACTAAGCATATAGAAATTGATTCATTTTGTTAAAAGTTGTTGACTAAAGAAATATGTACTGAGTTTATTGGGTCAAACGATCAACTCGCAGATGTGTTGACCAAGTCATTAAGGGGTACTCTGATTGAGTTTATTTGTTCCAAGCTTACATACAATTTGTATGCTCTAGCTTGAGGGAGAGTGTTAGGATATTTATCCTATTTATCATGATTATATTGTGTCTAGGGTTATTCTAATTATCATGATTATATTGTGTTTAGGGTTATTATAATTATCATGTAATCTTGTATCAATTTATTCTTATAAATAAAAGATTATGAGAGGATCAATTAAGTCCTCAAGAATTATTTTACATTTTCAATCTCAAGTGTCAATATCTCTAAAGTTGAAGTTGCTAAGCTCAAATTCTCCGATGTAGAATGCCAAGAATATTTGAGGTTGAATCCCTAGTTGTCAACAACTTGCATCTCACAATCCATGGAAAGTAAAAGCCCATGGATAATTGACTTAAGTGCTTTTGGCCTCATTTTTGGTAATACCTCTTTGTTCTCATCCCTTTCTTTTCCAACAAAATCCTCATTTCATAACCTTAGGTGGTGGTTCTAAAGTTTCCTTGCAAGGAGTTGGTCAAGTTTCTTATTAGAATAATTGCCCTATGTATCATCAAGCCTACTTAAGGGTAGTGTGTTAGTCTAATATCTAGAATAGTACCTAGGTCTGCACCTAGGTGTCTAAGGCATACCTTTAATCTTCCATGTACGTTTGTATCCAAATTTTATTATAAATAGATGAAAGTAAGAGGATCAATTAAGCCCTCAAGAAATATTTTACAGTTTCAATCTCAAGTTTTCCCTTTCTCTTTCATTAAATATAAAATCTGGTCTTTTTGTTCTTGCTTGGCCTTAGAATCTTTAAGTCAATTAACCAAGTCTTTAAATTATTCATTAACCTTTGATCTCAATTCTTTTGTTATATAAGAACGTTGAATGAGCGACTAATTGAGAAAGACATGAATCTAGAGGTTGGTACTATTTTGGAGCTAGTCCACATATATCTTGTTTTTCATTTGCATTTCCTAAACTTTTACATGATCGTTTGAGACATCTTCACTTGTCAAAATTAAAAATGATCATTGAATTTTGTAGTCTTCAAATGTTAGAAATGTATGCTAGTTAGGAAAACATGCTAGATCCTTTCCTAAAAAGTCTTAATCAAGATGTAATCATGTTTTTTTTAGTCATTCGTTCAAATAGTTTGGACCAACAAGCTGTGTCTAATCTTTTAGTTTTACATATTTTGTTACTTTCATTGATAAATATTCTTGATATACTTGGATTTATCTTATGAAAGATCATTCTAAACTATTGGCTATCATTGCATTCTTTTTTTAATGAAAACAAAACTCAATTTGGCCAAGTAATTATAATTTTAAGGAGTGACAATGCCAAAGAGTACTTCTCTAATTTCTCAGCAGTGTCAAGTTCACACGACATTTTATACCAGTTTACTTTATCTCACACCTCAATAAAATGATACTGTAAAGAGAAAAAAAAGACACTTTGTTGAGATTGTTCGTACCTTATTGCTTGGTATCAATATATCAGATCATCACTAGGGTGATGATATCTTAAAAAGTGTGTATTCATATTAATAGAATGTCCTCTTCTTCCTTCAACAATAAAGTTCCTTATCTCATTATTTCTTCCCAAATGATCCTCTCCTTCATGTTTCCCCCATGTTTTTTGTTGTGTCGGTTCTAGGTATTATTTTTCTATGGTTGGATAAACTCTCTGCCAATGTGGTTAAATCTGTATTCTTGGACTATTCTCCTATTAAAAAAGGGTATTGTTTTTACTCTCCTAAAACCATTAAGTACAATATGTATGCTAATGTCACATTTTTTGTACCGACTCTTTTCTTCTCCTCTTATGTCCAAGATGTTTATTCCATCAAGTAGGTTCTTTGTATACCATTAGTTGAGTTTGGTGTTCCTCATGCTCCCGACAATCCTATCCCCATTCAAAATCCTCTTGAATCATCATCACCTCCTCTTATTACCTACGAATGTAAGACCCAAAATGACTAGTCCAATGCTCCAAGGTGAATCCTCTTCAAGTTTGTCTTAGCTATCACAGGATGTCTCTTTCATATAGTTCTTTTATACCATATGTGTCTTCTATTACTATTCCTACAAGTGTGTGAATGAAGCACTCTTTTATATCATTAAATCGGACAAATTTACATGTTCACTCTGTTTTCGAGTTAATTTGGAAGCAAATTCGGTAGTAGAATCGTGGGATCAGAGGTGGAATCGATCATACTCGCGAGCTTGCTCTTGATTTGGTGAGTTCGATGAACAATTTTTTTTTTTTTCAAAACAAAATCATTTTAAGGCTCATTTGCCAGATCAGGGTTTTAGACTTGGTCTCTTTTGTCTTGGTTTTTTGCTTCCTTGAACTCTTGCGAGTCCATCTCAATGTCACATTGTGTTACCATTGCTCACTGTTGGAAGTCCCACATCTAGAGATAAGGCCAATGAAGTGTATATAAGTGGGTGCAAACCTCACCCTACAAGCCGGTTTTGTGGGGTTGAGTTAGGCTTAAAGTCCACTCCTAACATGGTATCTAGAGCTTAGGTTCCGATCTGCTCTAGTCTCTTCCACAATCTCCAGTACTCATCACTGTCGCAACCGCCGCCGTAGCCGTCGTCGTCGCCGGAGTTCCAAAATCGACCGGCGACCACTCCATCTAAATCGTCTCGGCCGGGCGACCACCGTGGTCCAAAGATCGCGGTGATCGGAGCACCCACGCGCCCCCACGCGCCAACGCCGGAGTTCGCAGATCCGCTGCTTTCCACCGCGCTTGCCGGCGCATCGCCGGAGCCCACCGCCGTCGACCAGCACCGCCGTGATCGCCTCCTCGCCCTCTTTCTAGATATGTGGTCGTTGCGTCAATCGGAGCACATTGAATTTTTAGGGTCCCTCCCTCTCCATGGCTGCCCAACGCAATGATCGGGGTCTATCTCGCCCAGACCATCCTATTTCATCAAATAGCATAGACAACCCTGCACTCTTTCAGGAATTTCTCAGATGGTATGAGGATCGTCCCTGAGTTCCACTACATTTGCTTCTGTTACACTAAAAGGTAGTCCTTTTGTTGGTCTGACTCACTCTCTCGGATCTTGGGTCCTTGACTCAGGCGCCACCGATCATATCACCGGTAACAAGTCCTTGTTTTCTTCCTTGTCCTATCCGAATAATTTACCCTCGGTAACAATGGCTGATGGGTCTAGAGTCTCATCTCATGGTATCAAAGCCATGATTGAAGTCTATCCTAGCGATTTCGGTTGTTGTTGGACATGTTGTTCCACCTGCTATCGGGCAGCTATCGGACCACCCATTAAAAAGTCTAATCCCACACTCGAGATGTATATACCTCGGCGTGAGAGGGGTGTGTTGGAAGTCCCACATCTAGAGATAAGACCATTGAAGTGTATATAAGTGGGTGCAAACCTCACCCTACAAGCCGGTTTTGTAGGGTTGAGTTAGGCTTAAAGTCCACTCCTAACACTCACGATCTGTGTTGTCTGGCCATGCATTGCTGTCGCCCAAGGTTGCCGTCATCCATCATCGCCATTGGTTGCCATCGCGTTGGTGGTTTGTTTTATGGATCTTCCTATGCTGTTTTACTGCTACGGTGGTTGGTAAGGCAGAAGGCCTTGGAAGATGATGTTTGAGTTTAGAGATTCTGCTGACCATATGGGCCTCAAAGACAGTTTTTGAATGCCAAAGTTTTAGACACTTTTTTATTATATTAAATATGTCATATATAATTAATTAAAATAATTATAAAAATAATGGTTTGGAATTATAAAAAAATATTTAGAAATATATAATATGATGAACTAATAATAATAGTACTTCAATAAGAAAATATGAAAATTATTTATAATATCATATAACAATAATCTATTATAATATTTATAAATATTTTAATATTTACTATCCGAGTTTATTAAACTCTTACAAGTTTTCTTTTCAAACATGTCTCATAGTATAGAAGTTGAAGTTTGCTTAGGATAGGAAACATTTTCTTCAATATTGACAAGTATGGGTGACCCACCAGATTATACAAAAGTTTGGGAGATGTGCTTTACTAATTTGTTGACCCCTACCACACTCCCTCATAACAATAAAATTGCCACATACTTATTGGATAATTTAATGACTTAGTTAACTGACTTAGAGAAATAAGGTTAAAAGGAAAAGTAGGGACAAAAAGAACACACTTTTACATCCAAGGAACAAATGGAAGCTTGACCAATTCTCTGGAAAGCAATTTTGGACCATTGGCTAAAGTAAGAAAATGAGGAACTCTTTGAGACGAAATGAAAGAATGAGGGAATTATACCAAAAATATGATGAGAAGCACCCAAATCAAGTATCCATGGACTCTAAATTTCCAAGGTTTGAGAAATGCAAGTTTGTGTGATAATCGCTTCTGCACTTATACGGTGGAATCGCACTTTTTCTTTTGGAGGTATTGCATGTTTCTTGTTTTCTATTGTCCCTCCACATGTGGTCTTAATTTATATCTTCTTCATAATGGATGATATATTTCTGGATAATGTTTTGTAATTTAAAAGGATGATTTCCTTGAACTTTACTTGCTATCATGGTTGTCGTTAACCTTCCTAGCTTTCTGCTTCTTGTTTGGTCCAATAAAAAATGCTTGACAGACAAGTGTTTGAGCCTCTGCTGGGTTTAGGCTGAAAATTTGGAATAATAACTTAGGTTAAAAAATGAACTACTCCTTTGCTGTCATGCTGAGCCATCACTTGTAGTTGATGTTAATATAACACATTTCTTATATGGAGTGTTGCGACTAATAACAGCTATTAAGGAATAGAGTATCAACAGACTTTGCTTTTAGTGATTTAAATTTTGTATTTTGTCTGGTTGACAGGTTTCCCAACTTGCTTCTGAGGCAAAGAAAGAAAAAAGTACCTTGACCAAGGAGATCTCCAAAATTAGCAACTATGGCATCTCGGTTTGAGAGACTCTGCTTCAGCATTTTCTAATTTAAATCCATCTGAGTCTTCTGATCAAGAGCATCTTTTGAGGACTAACAAAATTCTGTTGTTATATTATAATATATAATATTCTAAATCCCTTCGGTTCGTGAAGTTTGCCTAAGAGGGAGGTTTCATGCCCAGAGTAAAGAGAATGGTAATTAAAACGCATAAAGTGACGTAATTTAACAGAAATGAAATTTTGTGTGATCTCTGTTTTCACAATTTATAAAGTTCAGTAGGCTACGGTGACATTGTAGTACAATGCATCAGTATGACTCATTTTACATACATATTGGGAATGTGCATATTGAATTTGTTACAAATCAATATGATCATGACTCAGTTCAAAACTTCATTTGACATTTTGCATTGCTTGTTTATAATTGTTGAACATCGCCTTGAGTTGGGAAATCAGTCTAATGATGGCGGAGAAAAAAAATATAACTTCCCTAGTGGATGGTTTATTTGTTATTTGTTTTAATATAATTTTTTTCTTTTTCTAAATGTTTTAGCCAACTCAATTTGTTTTGTGCAAAAAAATAATGTTTGTTTAAATAATTTAAAGTTTTAAGATTAAATTTTAGTATTAATAAATATTATGTAATTTTTAAATATTTAATAATTGAAAAATAACTTGAATATTAAAAAAGTTTATAATTTAAGATTGAGAGAGAGAGGAGAGAGGCGGGACATAAGAATGAGAGAGTAGAATGGTTTGAGAAAAAAAAAAACTGAAGACATGGGACAGTGACGTAAAATTTTTAAATTATGTTTTATTTATCAGTTTTCTTTTACAATTTTAAATAAATAAAACGATTTCAGAAGTTTAAAAATTTGTTATTTTCATAAACTTCTCATCCCAGAAATATATCTCTACATTTTTAATTTCCCAAAATAAATTACCTTTTAAATTTCTCATCGAAATTTAAAGGTGAATTTGAGCTTTAAAAGGAAACCATACATAGACTCTTTTCTAACTTATTTTGATTTCTTCAATCCTAGTTAATTTTTATTTATTTTATCTTTCTTTGTTCTAACTTTTCATTTCTTTTTTACCCGTTTGATAACAGAATCTCAACCTCAATTGGTTGTTTTAATAGACATCACAGAACAGTGTTACAAGCATGTACAACTGACTTGTTTTATTCTGCAAGGACGGTATTATTCCTTCCCAATCTATTTTGTGTTTTCAAATTGATGATGATGAAATGGACGGAAATGCAGCGCAATAATTTCCTCATGCACCTCAATTTTTTTAAATGTATGTTTTACCTTTTTTATTTTATAACTTTCAACCTTCATTAATCTTCATTGTGCCCTCCTCAATGAGTTCACGTTTGGATGTTTTTGGAGAAAAGTTCAAGATTTCATGTTTGGATGTTTTGGAGAAAAGTTTAAGATTTCATGTTTGAATGTTTTTTGGAGAAAAGTTTAAGAGTTTATGTTTTGATTAAGTGCTATACAAACACTAAAGTACAAAATGCGATTAAACTATATTTTTGTAAGATCATGTTTTCTTTCACATCAAATCATGTAAGATGCAAATGTCATATCTATTAGGCGATGGAAAATTGTGCAGTCCATTTACGTTTGACAAGCAAAGTGTTTCCTTAGATAACAAGTGTATATAACCTTAAATTAACATAATATTTCACAAATATCGATATGCTTATTCCACGTTGTAGAGAATGATAGTTTTCTTCATTTACTAAAAAGATTCATAAAACTTTGTCACATTAACATTTTCTTAGAAAAATGAGTTAAAGTTTGTTTCACATCAACAACTACTTACACTTGTTTTGTCAAGCCTTGGAAAGACTTTTTGTCCTTCACGAATCAATGTTTTACACATATTTTAATACAATATAGATTCACTTAAGTTTGCATTTTCATACAAGGAGTTTGATATGGGATGCAGACTTATGAAATATTATGAGTTACATAATTGTGAAATATTATGAGTCATATAATCATGGAATAATAAGGATTATATAATTATGGAATATGAGCGGTTATATAATAAATTCTATATTTACTGAAAAAGTAATTTAACTTATTACGAAAGATGAGACACAAAATACGAAAGATAAACAATTAAGGAGGCACGAAACATAAAGGCCAAGGTCTATGTCTGAATGATCGTTAATTCCTAGAGATTATTGCTTTGTTGGAATAATCCAAATTGCAATCCAGGCGAAGTATCTAAATTGAGTGTATGATAACCTATGATTTGAATTGTGAATTAGTATGCTTGCAATTTTTTATTTGGTTGATGTTTGTGAAATTTGGGTTGAATTTGTGGAATGTTATTCAAATTTTTGTGTATGGTTTATGTAGACCCGTTGGTAAGCAAAACTTTCATTGAGTGAGCTTTAAGAATAACATTACAGAGAGCATCATAACATTTTGGTCATTAGGTGACTCAGAACTTGCTGCGTGAGCATGATTAAATAAGTTCTCAGGACCTGAATCATTGGAAGAGGGAAAGGGTCCTTGAACGAGAGATAAAATTGAATTTAGGCAGAGAGTTAAGAGAGGTAAGCTCTCAGGACTCTCTGGCAAGTGTATCAGATCGATCGTTTCAAGTAATATAATTGGCGAAACCCAATATTCGTTCGTGCAAATTGAAATCGTAAGACTTGTAAAGAAAAATTAAATTGTTGGAATGCAAGAAAACACAAAATAAACATGCAATGCGTTTGATTCAGTTGACGAGAAAAAGACTATGGTTGAATGGAGTTGTTGGGGGTTTACAATTTTATCTTATCTGCTCTCTCTTATCTAATCCTCTTGTTTAATTTGCTTTGTTATCTAATTGTCATGCAAACTTTCTTAGTCTACCCTTAACCCGATCCCTCGGCGAAAAGAGCCTATTACTAATTACTGGCTTGCTATCCCTAGCCTCCCCTAGTTTTTAGTAACGCGTTAAGAACAGAAGTAAAAACAATTGATCGTCCTACCCCCTATCCCTAGGTGGTATTACTTAATCAAGGAATTTCTGACCAGTTCATGACAGTATCGTACATCCCCGTATCAATAAAGACAAACAACAGTTATCGAATGAGTTAAACGATAAAAGCTTTAAGCGCAGATGAGAACCCAACAATTGATAATCAAAGCATACGACAAGCATATAAATAAACAAGAGTTTCAATAAAAGAGAGTTTCAAAAGATTACATTGTTTCCCCCAACAACAAAAGGGTTTAGTTCACCATTGTCATGGTGAACTTAGATGAAAAATGATGGAAGAATGGAAAAGCAAACCCTAGATAGGATGAAAAGGAGCCTAAGCATCCAAGAGATCTTCTCCAAGGAGTGAAAATTAGGTCTGACTGCCCTCTTCTGTCAAAAGAATGAATCTGAAGTCGCAATAGGACTATTTATAGCTGAGGAGCGTCACAGAAAATAGGCCCAAGCCCAGCAGACAATCGCCCGACGTCACACTTATGCCGCCCGACGGTTTGTCCATAGTCGCGCCACCGCCCAACGGTGAGTTCCACCGCCCGGCGGTTTGCCCCTTGTCGCAAAACCGCCCAGCGTCGTCTCCTGGGTGCCAGATAATGGCTTCTCCTCGCATTTGGCCGCCCAACGGTGGATTTTGGCGCTGGGCGATTCCTAGACTCTTCTTTTCTTCACTTTTCTTCCTCTTCCTTGAGTCTAAGACCTTCATCTTCAATCGCATTCTTCACTTTCATCAAAAATGCTACAAAACAATGCAAAACAAGCATAATATCGCTAAAAACAACTTTTGACTCTCGACTGACTCAATTTATGTGTTTTGCTTGATTCTAAGCTCATTCTAAGTCTTAAAGGGTGTAATTTGGTCTCAAATGACATATGAAAATAACTGTTTTTCAACCGTTATCAAGTGTAAAACCCAATAAAATAAAATGAATCAGAGTGTTACATGTATGATATGATCAAGTGTTAGTATATGTGATATATTATGGATTTTGGTTGTTATGTTTCTCTTTTACTATTATCGATTTTATGGCATGTACAGGTTGTAGGTGGCAGTGATGCTAGACTGTAAGAGTTGGTTATAAGTGGGATCCAAGATGTTGCAGATATGTATATGTAGATTTTCTATATTTTTGTGTAATATTAGTCTCTCTTTTTGTAGTAATCCATTAAGAGAACTAGTTTCTTTTGAAAAATTTTGAAGACTGTAATTACACTTTATATGTATCTATGTATACCTTTTGCTTGTTTGACCACGTTTGCTTAATATCAATAATGTATATACTTTAAAGAGATAACATTATTCTATTTTTGATATTTTTACATTTATGATATCAAAGCAAGTTTATCCTTAAGTGAACTGTGTGTTTGGGTCTGTTGCACTTTTATTTTGTGTATGATATGTGGTTAGAATTATTCTAGTTAAAGTTAGCTCATGGATGAATTATATTTCTTTGTGTGAACATAAGTTATTGCACGTAGGCCACCCACTCCTTCGCCTCCATCCTTGACTGACATGCAACATTTGACAAGGGCAATAGAAACCCTCATTGCAACATTGCAACAAATGCCTTTATGGCCAAACAACACCATGGTGCATTACAATGGATGAAAGATGTAACATCCCAATAATTTGCTTGATACCCTTATTTAGGTAACTTAAACAACTTAGAAACCCTCACCATTGGCTCCGGAAGGGTAAAAAAGCCCCCAAAACAACCTAAAGAACGTCCAAAACGGACATCTAGAACCCTTAAAACCTCAAAACACACACAATCTACCTCGTGCAACTCCCTCCGGCGAGTTCTTCACTCACTCAAGCGAGTGGGTTTATTCGCTCAAGCGAATAGACCATTCCAGAATCATGAAAATTCGTTTTCTCGTCTAATCCGACGATTCCCTTCACCATACAGACTTTCTTCCAAAATTCATCCTTAATCATCACATATATCAAAAATACTCTCAAAGATCAAGGATTCATGTCCTAACTCAACAAATTTCATTTCCAATAACAGATTTTCTCTTAATTCAATACCCAAAATCATACACAGCCGCAACGATTTAGACTCATCGAAATCCTATAACCATTCAAAATCCTTATCAAAATTAACATACTTATGAACAACAACGGATAAACAGTACAAACAACATCTGATCATCACACACTTCACATAATCATCATCAATATACTAATTCAATAAAAAATCAATGAAAACATTAGTATTTGAAAATGATAGCAATTCTTGTTTTGAAACAGGTCTCAAGACGCATATATATAGGATTTTTTGAATCCTAATGCATTACAATCGATTAGGATTTTTATGTAATCTGTTAAGCTTTTGCTTCTATTTTAACAGATTGTTCTAAGCATATAATCGACTATAGAAACACATAAGATAGTTAATGATTCATTTGACCGTTATAACAGATCAGGCTATTGATTGAAATGGATTAGACTAGGGATGACAAAAAAATTCGCGCTCGCGGGTATCCGCAGATAAAATCCACGATGGATAGTTGATACACGTGGATATTTATTACCCGAAACCCGCGAATAGCTGGTATTTTAATACCCGCTTATAAACGGGTCGGGTGAGGGTATTATACTATTCATACTTGCGGAAATCGCTACCCGCAAAAAATAAAAATAAAAATTTATTTTTATTTTATTAAGTTAAATTTAATTAAAATTAACATTAATTTATATTTTACAAGGTTAAATTTAATTGAAATTGTACTATATAAAGTATACCGATCGGAATTAATTGTCATTTATGGACAATTAATAGGTCAAATTGCCTTACTCTTTACAAAATATACGGTATTGATTATTGAGTTTGATTGTCTAAAAATATATAGTACTAATTAATAGGTCAGATTGTCTTACTCTTTACAAAATATACAGTATTAATTATTGATTATTGGATTTGATTGCCTTGCCTAAAAATATACTACACTAATGGTAAATCAATGGGCTTGCCTGCCACAGGCTCTATAAATATACAATTGATGTCTAAGTACAATCTTCCTCTTCTATCCTAATAAAAGTCAAACCTTTTTATATCTTGAGCGTCGAAGTGTCTTCTACACGTCAACAACCCATCAGAGTGGATGACATTCTCAAGAAGGATTGAAGATCAAAAGAGAACAAAGCAAAGAATGAGGACTGACCATAGGACCAATTCAACTGAAACAAAAATTAAATTTTAATTTGTATTATATTTTATATATATTTTTGTAATTTTATTTAAATTTTATTTTAATAATTTATAAAAATATATATTTTTAAATATTTGCGGGTATCCGCGGGTTTTAAAATACGTGGATTGTTTTTAAGCGGGTAGCGGGTCGATTTTTTTTTTTTTGTCGGATAGGGTTGCGGGTAGACACTATCCGTGCCCAACCCGACCCGTTGTCATCCCTAGATTAGACTATGTAAATTGATATAATCAATTAGGATACTTATGTAATCGATTATTTCTATAATTAAGCAAATTGTCTCTCCAATTTTCATTCTAAACATATTAACACACTTATCAAATAGATTGTGGCTTGCTTTCTATTTTAATCGGTTATATACCCTGTATAATCGATTAATACAGAACAGTTTGCCCTTGGTGAAATCTAGTAGATTATATACTAATGTTTAATGGATTATTTTAACTAGAAATGTGATATTCAATTTGTTTTAAGCATGATTCATTTAACATTGATGAATTCAGATATCAAGCACAAACATAATCAAGATAAAGCAATTGTCAAAACCATTCTTTTATTCATCATAAAAAAACAAAGATATATAAGAAGGTTAAAGCTCTCCCTATCAACAATACACCATCATGCTCTTGATCATTCAACATAGATAACACAATTGAAACAAATGAACTATGACTTTATCAACAAATTAAGATTGCATCAATTGTTAAAATGAGCACATAACTTGACATGACAGAATTTGATTTGAAAAGAAAATGACTTAAACACTTGAATTCACATATTAAAACGTCAAAAACATTGAAACAATGATGATAAACAATTTTGATCAATCAATATCAATGAAACAATACACACAAACTTACAAGCACAAAGAAAACAAGCATAGTAAGCTAGAGTAAACAAAATCACAATTTCAATACACATACACATACATACACACACAATCATACATAAAACACATTTGAATACATCTAGATTTGACTCATTCGGATAAAGTATGAATGTCGAACTATGGTAGTTTGTGCACTTGTATTGGTAATAGTGCTACTATACAAGGTTAATTCTTATAATGTCTCTGGCCAAGGTAAAGCTCCTAGACAAGAACCTTTCGCTACTCTCACCACATGCCTTATGTCGCTCTACTTGGGAATAAATGACCATGAATTCAATACTTAATTTCATACATTCAAACACTGAACACTTATTAACCATCAACAAGAGGTCCCTACTTGGAACTCTTTTTCCATCACTTTTATTCACATATAAGCCATATATATTTCCATTCACTTTTGCATATTATAACATCATATAAAGTCACTGATTACACTTCAAAGAATCATAAATAACCCAATAAGTCATCATAAAATAGTTAAAACATGAGCATAGAAGCACACAAGGTGGCTCTCAGGTGCCCCAAAATAGCAAGGTAGCACCCAGGTGCTGAAGAGTTGGCGCTCAGCGCCATGACAGACGCAAAACCACTCAAAAATAGACTTTTCACACTTTACTCCCAACTTCTAAAGATCCCTAAGACTCTCCAAACATTGAGAAACTTCAGAAAACCCCATTGGAACTCAATTTGACCCCTTGAAACCAAAATACTCTTCTAAGCTACCCAAACTCAATTCTACACTTCCTAGCCCCCATATTAGCCCCCCAACTACATAACCAAGTTTAAATACACTAGATAACACACCCCAACACCTCAAATTACTCATAGCCCTTCATTTTCAAAATCTCACTATGTAAAACCCCCAAATTGAACTAAAAACACCTAGGAACTCATCCTAAGATGATAATAAAAGTTCTATACAAGATTTTTCTCATTTAAAAGCTTAGACAAGTCATAATAGGTCTAATAACAACCCTCTAACTTCCTAAAATAGGTTACACTAATTGCTTCAAAATCTCAGTACTCAAAACCCCTCTTTTACACTTAAAAACACTCCAAAGCTATCCCCAATGAACCACTTCTTTGTTTCATATCAGATTTCTCTCCAAGAACACTTCTAATAAGTCTAAAATAATCTCATGACAGTTCTAGAATAATTGTTCCCTCACACCAACTCGTGTTTCTCAAACTCATCTACCAAAACCCCCTCTTCTTAGACTTAAAACCCAAGTAATTGACTCTCCTTTCCTCCAAACATTTTGAATTCAACTTCAAACCACAAACTTCACTACACACAAAGTCAAGACAACAAAAACATTGATAACACCCTATACGAATCATACAAGCATCATACGATAATTTATCATCAATTAATCACAATTAGCATTTACCACAACAATAGCAATTCCACTTAAGTCATCTTATGGTTCATAGAGATTCTAAATTTACCATGTAAGCACAAATTAAAGCAAGGTCTAACTTCCTTTACCTCACAAAGAACTATCCAACTCTAAGGACGTCGCACTAATTGCTTGGAACTAAAAAAAAATCTACAAACACCTACGAAACACTGAATTGGAAAAGGAAAGAGTCTTTAGGACCTCAGTTTACCAAAGGATCAAGGGAGAAACATATATGCTACATGCAAGGAAGGATTCTTGAAGAAAATCACAAACTGAGAATGAATAAAAATAGTGGTATAGACTTATTTGCTCTATTCTTGAAATTGATCAGATAGAAGTGGAGATAAGTCAATTGTGATCTTCTAGAAATTTCCTGATCATCAAACAGATAATCAAATGATGAGAAATCTTACATAGATTTGAGAGGAAACAAAAAGAAAGAGTTCTAAAGAAATAAACATTGTTTTAAATAATAAGATGAGTTTAAAAAATTCTATTTATATTATTGAATTATTTTAAAATAAATTACTCAGTCTCATTATTTTAAAATACTTACCAACTCTAATATTCTATTTTTTAATTTATTATAATTGGATCGACATAAATAATTAATGTTTTAAATAATTTTACTCGGTTCAATTTATTAAAGATTTTGAAATATTTTACCGTCATAAATATATTTAATTAACTCTACTAAATTCCATTTATACTGATTTTTAAACTTAGTCTTAATTACTCCTATCCAAAATCTTACATAATAAACATAAAATTATTTTAATTTTAATTTTTTTTTTATATTACTCTAATAATTTTTTCATTGTCTCTCTCGTTATTGAAGCCATTGAAAAAGGTGTAAAAGTATTATATATTATGTCGCGAAATAATTGGTTCACTCACCTCTCTATTACTTAGTAGTACTACAAGCTAGGTCCAAAAATAGAAAATATAATTCATGCTCCTTTCAAAATGTTGAAAAACCTTAATTGTTGCCTTTCTCCCACTTTCTACTCACTGCCTATTTGCGTGCACAGTACACATAGGGACATGAAAACACATTTACATATATATAAAATGGAAATGATAAAACCAAGACATTGACCACCATATGTAGTAAATTTAGTGCCAATGTTATTCATAATCAAACATCTATGTCTCTACCCACAACAGCCCTAAGCACAGTTATACACAGTACAAAGTTTAAATATAAAGAATGAGCAACATTGTCCCAGTAATATATAATAATTACTATGCTTCGAGATCATCTTTTAGAAATCCGAGGAATGAACTGATACTAGTAAAATATATGTCTCGTGGTCGTTTCTTCCCATCATATCAACCTCCATCATCAACTAAATTAATTCCTTAGAGTTCAAGTGGTAAGAGTTGACATTTTCTATCGTAATGCTGTCCATGTGTTAAAATCTAAGATTATCCACGTGTCTTTTCATTAATTTGAAATTATAAAATTAGTATAAAGTTCAATAAGTATAAAATTTGAGATTTATAAGTTCAATAAGATCCTCCATTTGGAAATAGAAAAAGTATAAAGTTGAATTTCTCTTTCAGATCTACTCAAAAGTAAGGGTGATATTCTTATATAGCATTCATTCTTCCTGAGAAGTTTGTTTTTCTTCTTCGTAATTAGATAACTTAATAATACACAGATAGACACAAAATGCAATAGCCTTTGTATGGGGCTTATTAATTGTGTGATTAAATATTTCTAGTAGTTTTTACATGATTGCATGATTCAAATTTACTTTTTTTGTTTTCATTGTGTGATAAAGAGTCAAGTAAAATGGGTGTTTATATGTAGAAGCAATAAATATAGACCCTGATATTTATGAATTGTCATAAAAAAAAGTTAATATCCTTTCCACTAAGAATAATGATCCACGTATGTCTTGATTTTATATATACTTTTTAAACGTATATCAACCTTTTTTATAAACATGATAAATTTTTGTTATCAATAAATGGTGTTTTCTTTGGAACAGGCAAGAAATTAGGAGTTAAAAAGTAGTCGTTACTAATATTAAGATCTATACAAGGGATTGATATATTTAAACTAAGGTATTTTTTAAGTACAGAACTGGTGGTGGATTTCATTTTCTAAGTGCATCCAATTGTGGAAAACCAGCAAGTTACGAAGGGCTCTATTCTCCTCCTAAATATATCCTTTTATTTTCTAAATCCATCATTTTATCATATTTCAACCAATTGATGAAAAAGTACCTAATATTCCCACTAACAATATTAGTTATCACTTAAAAGCCACATTTAAGTTTTTTGTCCAACCGAGGTTTATGTCGTGCAACTTAAAAGTCACATGAATCCTATGATAGGGGATCCTATGATCTAATCTGAGAGCAACATATATCAGTATTTATGTTGAATGACAGGAGCAGCAAAAACAGTAAAAATAAAATAAAAAGAGAAGCTTGAAATGATGTACCTGGGTTGTTCTTGCATTTGTATGTTTTGGTTGAAGAGATGAGAATAAAAATATTATGTGGGTAGCAGCTAGGTAGCTTGAATAGTTTGCAAAGGAAATGTGCGGTTGGTATTGATTTAAATGATTGCATTGAAGAACGGGAATTGACTGAGAAATTGCATGTGGAATAAGCATTATTGCATGTATAAATATGTGTTAGATCCTACATTTGGAAAGTTGCTTGTAAGTTGGACAAGGAAAGGTAGAGGGGATGGATGGAGGGGAGCCAAGGAAGCACGTGACTCATCTTGATGATGGATTAGAGAGAAAGGAAAGTGTGAACAGATGAAGGAGACCGCTACTGGGGTCATCATGTGTTTATTGTACCGAGTCTCACATATCAAACTTAAACACATGACAAGAACATGAAGGAACAAAACAAGATCATCATCATCATGCTTATGAAAATATATGCACTAATCACTATCTTATCTTTGAATAGGCACTGTAGAAAGAGTTGCTACAGATAAAGTTCATCTCTTTGTTGTCACTTCACAAGGTCCCAAGCGTATAGGAATTGGACTAACATGAGGGTCAGACAAAGATATGGAAGAGAGAGAGAGTGAATTTTGTAGGTGAAAGTTTAGAGAAGGGAAGGGAAAAAGAGGAATTTGCTGCAGAGTAACGATGAATTTATTGTCTCTTCAAAGGCCCAACAAGAAAGTATTTGTTGGTTTCTAATAAATGGGCAGAACAGGCACAGGGAGAGAGGCCTTATCAGCTTGTGTACTTTAGAGATATTTCACAAACTACGGGTCAACACTGTACAAACTTTTGCTACAAAAATATCAACACATTTTCAAGACATAAATGTATGGTCTACAAACAACCACCGCAACTGGAAACTCTACTTCGTCTAATCACTGTGAACACTCTTTTTCCACCAACAACTTAATACTAGAAAAATAACAACACAAGAAATATAACTCTTGCGTAGACTTTCATCTCTTAAACATGGCCATTAAGATTGCAGAAAGCTGAGGGCTTGTTTTATGAAAGAAAATAAATAGAAATATTTGTTACCCATACTATCTAACTTACGTGGTGAAAATCCTTCACTTCTTTTACATCAAGAACCTTCATTTTCTTTGACATGGACAATAATAGAGAGGGCCTAGCAATTAAAGGCTATCAATGAATCTGAAAAAGTTATGGCAGGCTTTCTGGTACTATGAAATCTTCGCCCAAAAGGAAACCAATGCATTCAATTCATCTCAAGAGCCTTAAGTTAACCAAGCAAACCATGAAAAGAAAGAACTCAGTTAAAAGCTGAATTTTCACTTGAGTAATATTTCTTATAGACTAAAACTTCAATTTGTAGTCATACAATAGTGTTTTATAGCTTTAGTTTATATATATAGAATTAACCTTTGCGTCTGGAAGTTGGATTCCATTAAAATATTATTTTTCAATCACTTCAGTAACCAATCTCATGCACGAAACCTACTTCATGTGTACCATGCATTATCCTCGGTAGTCTTTTTAGAAAAAGAAACGTAAGAAAAATCAGCATGATTATTTTTGCTGATGATGGTATTGGTGAATATACTTTATGCTTAATTACATAATGTAAACAGTTAAAAACAGCAAGATTATAATAGATGCGAAGTGGAGAGAAGAGCCGTAAACTAATTAAAAACAGGAAGATTATAATAGATACTATATAGTAGATACTAAAGTAGCATTGTTTTATTCACAACTTGCTTCAAAAGCCACTCATCAAGACGAAAGGATCATAGTAGAGAAAAACACTCAAGAAACACACACTCTTTGCAAAGCTACTACAGGCTATTAACACAGAAACATCTTTAAAAGACACAAAAGTCACCTATAATATTGTCTTGTTTTTCCTTCTTCTTCTTCTTGGTTTCCTTTCCCTCTCTTAACACATTACATCCTTCAGAAGCTTGTACCTGCGTGTGCCGGGTCGTGGCGACGGTGTGGGACTCTTCCCCTTCTCAGAACCACTCTCTTCACGATGATCATGCTGTTTGATCATTTTCTCGCCGGAATATTCCGAACGGTGGGTGGCTCCGGCCTCGTTTCCAGTCACTGGTTTCTTCGAATTTGACCCAATATGTCTCAGGTTCTTCTCTTCGCTCTGGCACCAATCGCACAGTTCTATCTCAGGTAATTCTCCGTAGTAGTTGCTACAATACCTGAAAGACTAGACTGATTAAACTTCAATCCGTAAAAGTGAAAAGCACAAAGGTAAAATAAAAATCAAATACCCATGAAGATAAAAGCTGGCAAGAGTAGGACCACGATCGTGGTTCGTGTATGATGGTTGTGAAGATAAAAGAGGTTCTGAAAATTAAAGATGATTATGAGTAGATGATGTGTGTGATTTAGTGAACACGTGCTAAAGAAGAAGGGCATGAGATGATTTAGAAGAAGAAAAGGAGCATACGAGTGCTGGAAGCGATGACGGCATTTGTTGCAGCGAAAAAGCTTGTCAGGGAAACCCACGTCGCCGCACATGCAGCAAACCGTTGGAAGATCCACCATTGTTTTCGGCGTGCCCCGAAGATTGAACGAAGAGAAAAAGAGAATTTAGAGGGGAGAAAGTAGAGAGAAAACGCACCCAGAAAGCCAAAGAGCACACGAACACAGAGAAAAAGAGAGAATATGATCACTACGAGGAGAGAGAAACTCCAAGTTGAAGAAGAAGAAGAAGAAGAAGAGGGTAGAGAGAGAATTAGAGATACGAAGAGTTTATAATTTATATAGAGAAAGATTACCGGTGCGCATGTTGAGTCGGTGTGTGAAACTGATGTATAAGCCATTTTTCATTTATTAAAATTAATAAAAAAAAAATTCTATTTATTCTCGCACAAGGATATCGATTTCAATTTCTTAATGAATTGCCATAAGATTCGAATTTGGATGATACTAATAATAAATTGAAGCAAAAATTTTATAATTATTATAACCTAAAGAGAGAAAGAGAAAGAAATAAAATAAGATAAAGAAAAAATGAAATAAAATAAGCATATATATATATATATGGAAAATCATACCTTGACACTAATCTTTTGACACCATTTTGACACTGCACATGTGTCAAAATGTGGTTAGACGATTTCAAATTAAAAAAAAACTTTGCTTTTTTTCTTTCAAATATACTCTTATTTCAGCTTTTTTTAATTTGAAATCGTCCAATCACATTTTGACACATGTGCAGTGTCAAAATAGTGTAAAAAAATTGGTGTCAAAATATTATTTTCCTATATATTATTCATCCACAGGTAGACCACAGGTTGCTCGCAGTCATTTTCAGTTAGGGCAGGCAGGGAAAGAGAGAGAGAAAGTGAGGGAAAAGACAGTTATGACCCATGACTGAGGTTGTTTGATTATCATTTCTTACCTATCTTTTATATGTATTTCTCTCTTTCCCTTTTCATCAGCTTTTGTCCGGTTTGTGGATTTTGGAATTGCCTTATAAAATTTGTAAGTTAGTCATCAGAGACTGTAGCCAAGCCATGTCATCACCGTTCCACTCCTGCACAAATCACCATTTAGATAACTAACAAGCCAAGCCAAAACAACCCTATTATTAGTAATAATCATACCACCATAGAGTTAACACGTATACCTCATTCTGTGCAATTAAATTGGTAAAATAATATCAAAATGAATATAAAAATTTAGATATATTAAAGAATTATTTTTATTAAATTTTACTCGTTTAATATTTTCAACAAAAAAACGTCATTATCTTTGTTAGTAATCTCTTAAACACGACTTTTTATTTTAGTGAGATACAACGTTGTCATCAAAAGGAGACATTTTATTAAAAATAGTTCATCTTCGAGATTATATATAATATCGCAAAAGCATGTCATTCTATATCAATAGTATAATTACTAGAATAGACAATTCATCCTTTAACATATCGCAAGTTAACCAGCGGGCTCAATCAATAATAGTTATTATTATTTAAAAATATATTTTATTAGTATTACAAAATTATAAAAAGTTCATAAATAATTTGCAAGACTACGTACCATGGGTATATTTAACTTTGAATAATTAAAATTTAGAAAATACGTATAGAAAACATTTAAAAATTATAGTTGTCGTTAATAGTTTAAAATTAAGTAGCTTACTTAGGAGTTGAAAATAAACTTAAGAAATTGAGGGCAATAATTTTTTAAAGCGATGTACGAAAAGAAGAGCTTGCAGTATAGAAAAGATTATTGATATTTTATGAATTTTAAAATATACAGATAAATAAATTGTAAATAATTGTGAAATGATGAGCTCATGATACGTAAAGTTTATACGAGGTATAGTCTTAGGTTGCAGAACGAAATAATGTTAATCAGAAATAATTGCCTGCAGAAATGATTTGCGAAAATTAATATAGTATAGTGTAAAATTTTTTTTTTATTAAATTCGTTTAGTAATAATAAAAGATCATTTTTTCTTCCTTTTAACAAAATACTATGCATGTTTTACAAGTAAAAGAAATTGAATGCAGTGATATGATGCTGAACTCGTTGTTTTTGCTCGTATGTTACATCTCAATGTTTTCCCCAAACTCATTATTGCAGTTTATCTTTACTTTAACGTATCTTCTTCGCTCCAACATTGGGTAGACTTCCTTAGCAACCAAAAAGAAAATTTCATGATATGGAAATACTAACAATTATGTTTTTAAAAATATATTTTTTAAATTTACTTGACTGTGTATTTCATTTTATTACCTTCCAATATACTCAATTCTGGTATACGTCTTTTGTTCAATCGATTAGTTATAGTCCATAAGCTAAAACTAATCAACCAAAACATAAGACGTGTAATCTGCTGTGGATTTAATAATATTTCGCATTAACAATAATTATATATATATATATATATATATATATATATATATATATATATAATTATGATTGAACAAAATAAAAGGGATTTTATGTGTCTTGTAATCAGTGACAGAGATAGAAAAAAAAACTGTATCTTGGATGTGAATGGGGACAATGAAATCCGCATATCCCCAACAACTGACAATTACCTGCGAATCCTTGGAAGGCAAATTCAATCTGAGTCAGTAGCTCCAGCTCCTCGTGAGAAGGACAATTTGCAAATACAAACTATTTTCATAATGGATAAAACTTTGGTAAAATTCTATGTATCGTTTAGACTGTGTTTGATATTTCGTAGACTTTGTGTGTTTAGTATTGTTTTGGTCAAAGTTAGGGACTTCAAAGAAGGTATTCAGTATATTTTTTTTCTTGTTTAGCGGAAAACCCAGTTTACTCATAGTAAACTTTTCCTACTTTAGTGACGAAGAACATTTGAACCTTGTCTTTAATATTCACATAATTATCCTAGAGATATGTGATAAGTTATCATTCATCCTATAAAAAAAATAATACTTTACTAAAATAATTTCTATATCGTCACTAGTGTAAAAAGAGTTATTTTGGCCTTTTAACATCAGATCCGGAACCGACGTCTATATAAGTGACATCAATTGGACGTCGATTACTGCAGTTTAGACGTCGTTATAGACGTCCGTTACTGTGCCAACTGACGTCTATATAAACCCAACATGGCACAAGCTGACGTCTAAGGATAATCTATCGACGTCGGACGTGACCAAACAGACGTCAACATGGCACTATAGATGTCGGGCATGACATTAACTAACGTCTAAAGACACTATAGACGTCAGAAATGACATTAACCGATGTCTAAATGGTGTTTATTGTATTTTTGGTGCAGTTATATCGTGTCTTTGGGTACCGTTGTAGCACCTCCTTCCTTTGCTTGTTTCTTTGTAAGAAAAAATTTCGTCTTTTGAATCTTTCATGACATTTCGACCCAAAACCGAACCTGGGTCGCTGCCTAGTTCCATTTCGACCACCAATGAAAAAGAATACGGTGACACCGTATTCTTTTTTTTTTCGCCATAGAAAAAGAATACGGTGGCCCCGTTTTTTTTTTTTCATTGGTGGTAGGAGTGGAAGTAGGCAACCACCCAGGTTCGGCTTCAGGTTAAAATGCCATGGAAGATCCAAAAAACGCAAGCTTTTCTTATGAGGAAGCTAGCAAAGGGAGGATGTGCACTACGCCACACAAAGACACGAGAAAAACTGTACTAAAACACAACGAAAAGCTTATGTTAATCGGTTCAAATGAGATCAAACGGATCAAAAACAAGTTTAATTGGGATAAAAGCGAAGTTTAAACGGTTGTTCGGACGCACCTGAAAGGCGATGCAGAGGAGAGAAAAGGCGAAGGAAGACGATGAGTGCGCAAAACTGGTTCGGGAATGGTGATTTAACAAGAAATTAGACGTCTGTTGTCAAGTAAACTGATGTCTATAATGGAATATACATCGGGACGTTACTAATATGACGTCAATATGGACGCCCGATGTCATGGAAACCGACGTGTATAATCGCATATAGACGTCCGTTGGCGATAATGGACGTCTTCATGGCAGAAAAAAAATAACTTTTTACTTACCCTGTCAGACCATAGATGTCTATTGGCGGGGCACTGACGTCTATATGCGAAAAAGAAATGACTTTTCACCTATTGTCAGACATATAGACGTCGGACTGGCGAGATCCGACGTCTAGGTGGTGGAAATTCATACATATAGACGTCCGTACCCTGTATGGCCGACGTTTAGTTGACAAGATAGACTGAATACTCACCTACCTGTCAGGGCAATAGACGTCCGATGAGAGGTCTCGGACGTCTATAACATTATAAACGTCGGTGTCATTCTAAACAAACGTCTATATGGCCACTTATTTACGAAAGTGTCACTGGTCATTAATATACGTCAATCCACTCCTAAACTAATGTCTAAGGGGAGACGTTAAAGCCCAATTTTGCACTAGTGCGTAAAGTCAATAGTTAAGAAACTAAATAGAAAACAAAAAGTTAATTTTAAATCATTTTTCAATAAATGCAGAATTAATTTTTAATAAATTAAATTTATAAAAATTTACATAAAATAGTTTTAAAAACAATAAAAGATAAAAATAAAAATCTATGAAATTAAAATTAACAAATAATAGTGATGTGCAAAAATATAAAGATGAAAACAATAAATGAAATAACAAATTAATAAAAGAGAATTAAAATAATAATATTGAAACAAATTTCATTATTCTTTCCAAATAGATTCTTCATTAATTATTTAAAAATTATTATTAAACTAATTATTGTTGTAGAATTGCAAATCAATAATGTAAAGTGTCGTTTGAATGGTTGTCATTATCATTTTTAATCAAAGTATAATTTTAATTAAAAATAATAATTTTTAAATTATTCATATTAAATTAAAAAAGTATAGTTTTAATCAAATTTTATTATGTATAATCATGTTTATTCTTTTACCTTGTCACCACATAAAAAGTTATTTAGTCAAAATAATATCTTGACTAATTTTAGTTAAATTGATTACCTTTAATCAAAATAAAGTCTCATAAAAATTCTTTTAATCACATGAAATTTTTTAAATTGAATTAAAATATAGACTCAATTAAATTTAAAAATTCTTAAACTCATGTGATTAATATGCATATACATTAAAACATCTCACTAATTAGCTACAATGCAAAAACCATTACTTTGTATTTGATTCAGAATCAAAAGACATAGATAAACGAAAACCACAACAATAATCAAAAGAACAAAAAAATATTTTAATATAATCAATAATGAAATTACAGAAGAATCAATTCTAGAAGCTTAACCTTCATTGATGGGGTGGTATACATCATGGATAAAAGAAAAAGTGAAAAAAGGGAATGGAAAGAAAGTGAAAGATGTGGTCTAGACTTTTTTGTTTCCCCTAAGTCTTTTTATATAAAACTTGGTCTGGACTTTTTTGTGACTGAATTTTTTTTTCTAGTAATGTAATATTTTTTGAGACAAAATCAGAATTTCTGGCAACCCATGTTTTCAAACTTATCAAATAAAACTCAATGAAATATTGCATACAAAGGAAAACGTCTAAAGAGAGAAAATGTTTTTCATATATATCATCTAATAGACAATACATGTAAGAAACAATGTTTTACAAATTTGAACGTCTAAAAGATCAACTCATAGCAAAAAAACGTCTTACTAAGAGAAATGCTTCTCTGTGACTCAAACAATGTTTTTATCTAAGCAAAAGTCTTATGAAACGTATTATTTAAAGAAAGATTCTAAACGATATTTTGAAAAATATATGTAAACATCTAATCAATAGAATGTCTAAATACTACTTAGATTAACACTAAACGATAGGAAACCACTAATAAGAGTATCCTAACATCTATGCATCATAAAAAATAAAAGCTAAGAAATAATGTTTAATGAAGAAATATTGTATAACATCTAAAGTCGAGATAATAAATAACAAGTTTTAGACCAAACTGTTTAAATGAATTAGAAAATCATAAACAACATCTAAAAGAAAGTATCTCTTTTTGAAATCATATAATAAACTATATGAGCAAAACAAGCTAGTGTCTAATGAAAACAAAAGTCTATCTCTCATATAACACTAAGGCTAAAAGAAATTTTTATCAATACAAGTGTTATCTCAAGCAAATCTTCTAAAAGAAAACATCGCCTGAGGAATGATCGCTAAAAGCTATAGCCTTTCAAAAAGCATCCTATGATTGATATCATTTGATGATTTTACATGCTATTTATCTTACCAAACTATACATTTATGAATGAAATGACAAATGATAAAATGTCTTGAACACGCAACATTATCTAATGCTTATCAATCTTTAAAAAATTTAATGTATGTTATATAAAGAACCTAAATGCTTGTATACTTTGTTTCTTGATATCGGTGCAGATCAATAAAGCAAAAAGATATAATGAGAATCACTGTAGCCAAGAAAAAGACATTATGAGAAAAGAACACACTTTAGGAATTTTTCTCTTGAAGCCATTTGCTCAATCACATTGTGCAAGCTCAGTTTTGCTTAAGGCTTTGAGAAAAAGATCTGAACTCTATAGTGTAGACCTGTGTTTGACCAAGCTACCTAAAAAGTCTATGAAGCCCACCATGAAGTCAACTCAGTGTCCTATGGTCATCTCACAAGATAACATATATAACGAGATCAAGTTAAGGGAAGAAAGAGAGGATGTTGAAGAAGATACGAAAAAAAGTGAGAAATTAGAAAGAAAAGGAAAGATTTTGCTCAAGTAAGATCATAAAATATCAACTCTATTATATATCATTTGATGATTTTCAACCTAAGGAAAAATGATGAAAGCAAGCTCAAGCAAAATAAAATATGAAGAAAAGGCTATCATCACATCTAGCTTCCTACTTCACCTCCAAGCCTACAACGTCTAAAACTTTTAGAATGAAAGAAAGAGTAGAAGCAAAAAAGAAAAGAAAAGACAAGAGAAGAAAAGATAACAAGAACTTCATGAGCTCACATCGTCTAATGCTATTCAACCTAAGAGAAGAAACCTCATGAGTTCACATATTGATTTGTGTCTCTGTAATCCTCTCCTTAAGAGTTATTCAATTTATATTTGTAATCAAACACTTAGTATGTTTGTATTAAAACCCTCATACTCTTTGTGTACTAGTTAGGTTAGACTAGGGAACCAGGAGTGATTGACAATATTTTGAAACCACGGAAAAACACTACAGGGGTGGTGAATAATGTTTTTCAAGCTTTTCGTAAAAGGTGTCTCATGAGTGTTTAAGAGATTAGCAAACAAAAGTACTTGTTAAGACCTCGATAAGTGTACCGAATCGTATCAAGTAGTATAAAATGTTAAGACCAAGTATCGTATCCCAGAAGACTCACAACACTAAACAATCGTGTAATTAGTTAACTATTAAGACTGAAAAAGTATTTTGTTGGTTTTTAAATGCAATAAAGTTAAACATGATAACAAAATGTAAACTTTGATCAATTGAGGCTAAACACAAGAGTGAATGGATGATGTTGATAATATGAGATTATAATGTTGTTGCGGCTTAGATTTCACCTTCTTTACTTTAATGCATATAAGAATTCATCTTCTTCATTAAATTGTTAACGTCACTCTCTAAATTACTTAGAACCCAATCCCTCAACGTAAAAAACCTACCCTTAATTATTAGACCACAATCCCTTGCATCCCTAATAATCAATTCTGCATTATGAATAGAAGGGAAGCACGAAGCTTGGGCGCCCTTTTAGGGGGCTTAAGCGCTAAAGAGTGTCGTCCACTGCTCGGGCGCCCCTTTGGGGCGCTTAAGCATCGAGAGCTCGAAGCTTGGGTGCCATTCTGGAGGCTTAAGCATCAGGAAGTGCCGCTTACCGCCTGGGCGCCCTAACTGGGGTGCTTAAGTGCCAGCGATATGGGCCAAACTTCATTTTCTGTTCTGTTTCGCTCTATTTAAAGGACCCAGACGTCTTAGGCTTTGTATATTTGGCAGAAGGAGCGCAACAACACACTTTTTCACTTTCTGGAGGCGGATTTGGATTCGGGAGCTTCCATTCCCAATTTTTAGGGTTTTTCTATCTCATTTTCTTCCATTTTTCATCTAGTTTCTCCATGTCTATGGGGAACTAATCTCTATTTGTTGTTGGGGAATGATGTAACCTTGTGAACTCTCATGTATTTGAATTGATTCGTAATAATATATGCTTTTTCATTAATTGTTAGAGTAATTCATCTGTTTCAATGCTTGCTGTGTTTAACTCATTCATTAGCATGATTTATGAGTTACATGAGTGTCGGGAGGTTCCTTACAATTCAGGTTCTTGTTGAATTACTCCCAAGAGTAATATTTCTCAAGGATGAGGATATGAGTCTTGGTCATCTTAAAGCTCTTGATCTTCACAATTAATCACTAGGAATGCTAGGAATTGCATGAACTAGGGTTAAGGATAGGCTTATTCGCTGAGGGATAAAGTTTAGGTGATTTAGTGAGTGACGTTAACATTAATGCATAAAGAAGAATTCTTACATACATGAGAGGGAACTTGGTGAAATCTAACCCTAACAACATATTCATCTTATATTAATCAACATCTGTTCATCATCGTATTACTTTGTTATTGATCAACTACATTCATATTTAATTTTTTGTTTTTGCATCTGAAACCAATGATCTCATTTTCTTTAAGTCTTAATTAATCGAGTTATCACATGACTGTCTAGTGTCAAGAGCCTTCTAAGATACAATACTTGGTCTTACCATTTTATATTACTTGTGTGATTCGGTACATTTGTCGATCCATCAACAACCACCTAGTATGTGCCAAGAAATCCTCCTGTGATGTGAATTGACACTTAGGAAAGGCAGTTGTTACAGTCCTCAGTAACACCTATTTGCCTTTGTATATGGCCTCTATCCTAGCCTCCATCAAGGACATGTACATGTCCCTCATTTGGAATGGAGCATCATCATGAGGTTGCTCATAAGCTGGCTGCAATACTCTCTTATGTGGCCTAGGAGGCTGTGGTGGTGGCATAGGTTGTCCCACCTCATCCAGTGCACAATACAGGGTATAATAGGAGGTGTCAATCTCCTTCCTTGGATGCTCAAGTGGCGGTGTGGAGATATTGACTCCTGCAATCTCACACAAATGAGTAATGAGTGAAGAGTGCCTCAAAGGGGCTTGTTGCTTACAATATGGGCACACTGTTGAATTTCATTAGCTATCACTTGCTCAATCTTGATGTTCAACCCCCTGAGAACACAGTAAAGAAATACAGCTCTATTTGTGGCGATGTCAGACACATGGAAGCAGGGCTGAACATTGACATGTGTAAAAGCCATCCAATATTTAGCCAGGGGCGTCAGATGAGAACGTCTGATATGAATAGGTGCCTCCTGCCTATTCCTCTAGAAATTTCCTCCTGGAACACATAATACCCTCTCCATACCAGCAAACTCAACACCCTCTTCTAAGATCAATGCGATCTGGCACTACTCTCCACTCCATTCAGTACCTAAGAATCTGTTCACCGTGGCAGCATCATAGGGTATCCTTCTACCCCTTACGTAGCTAGTGTACGTCTGTCTCTCACTGCCGAATGCCCAAGAATTTGTATAAAACTCCTTTACCACAGCTATGTTGGCAGGTGTTGGGTAGGATGTCGGGTTCTCCCAATTACTTCTCTTTAGTTCTCTCCCAAATTGTGGAGTCATAGCTAGTATAATCCCCACCTTTCGTTCCATCAACAATCTCTTATTTTCCACTATTAGAAAGTACCTTTCATGTGCAACAGAGAGAAACTTGTTGGAGTAGATTTGCTATTTTTCTTTCCTCTTTGTTCCTTTGTCTGATTTGTTTGCAATCGTCTTAATCCACTTTCCTGAAGAAGATGTCATTCTTGGGCCATAAAGATTCACAAAACAAACACAAACATTATCAAGCATCAGTACCTTGAATAAAACAACTCAAACATACTCTCTTTGCCAGCTTTGAGGGCAAAATAGGGGGTCCTCAGCGTCAACAACCAGAACATGCACACCAATCAGAAGAGCCCTCAGCGCTGACCAATTCAACACCAAAACGACCCTAGCCAGCCTTAAACACTACCCACATGTCATTCTCACCATTGTAATCTCCAATAATGCATTTTAATCGGTCAAATCAACAACAATTTTAGTGTATCATGCATAGAGATCAACATTCATCAAAACTCTAACTTTAAATGCTCAAATCATAACATAGCATGAACTTACTTGTATGGAGATGCAAAATCTGTGAGGAATGCTTCAAAAAGATTGGGGAAATAAAAAACCCTACAACAATAGCTCCTAAGAAACCCCAAATTTGGTGGATAGAATGATGCAATATGGGTGAAAGGATGATTTTTAGTAGGAGAATGAAGGGGGAAAGTGAGAGAACTCCTAGGTTTAGTGTTTAATGTGGCTAGAAAGAAGTAAAGACTGAAAAAGAGGGATTGGGAAAACCCTAGAGAGTAAATAAAACAAAGTGGGCCTAACCTTACACTCAGCCCAAATGTCTTAAAAAAGCTAGTAGAAAGTCGCGCTCAGCGCCCCCTCAGTAAGGCGCTGAGCAGCGTGCGTGACTTACTTTCACCTTTTTTTTAGCTTACCCTGGGCGTCCCTAATCAGGGGACCTCAGCTTCAACTTCAAAATTTTCGAATTTTCATGTTATTTACCCCCAACTCACACATCAATACTCAATTAAAATGATTAATCTCTCTACACTCCGCAAACATTCATCAATCAACACATGATGCACACTATAACATAACCAAACAAAACAAAAAACTACGTACCCTTAAAACTAAGTTCGAATCAAATTAAATTACACCCAAACCAAATTAAACACAAATTAAAATAAGAGTTTTCAAATCATTGGGCTGCCTCCCAGCAAGCACTTCTTTAACCTCACTAGCTTAACCCATCAAAGCTCAAGTTAAATCTTTCATGTTCGTGCTTTTTCTGCCGTCACACCAACTTCTCTTCAACAGCTTCTTGCCCACCTTATTAACTCTTCTTGAATATGGTGCTTCAATCTTTATCACTCCATTCTATTTTAGCTCTTTCACAACCTATAACTTGTTATTAAATCTCAATAGTGTGCCAAGTTTATGTTCTTCAAATTTGTCCACCGAGTCTTGATGAAAAATCTTCCCTTTGCCATCTTTTTCTTCTTCCTTTACCCGTGACAAGAAATAACTTTTACCTTCCTTGACCAGCTTAGCAGCTTTTGGACTAGTCACTGGTGCACCATCCAGTACAACTTTAAGACTAGTCTTCTTCACTTGAATCTGCTACTCCGCATTGAAGACACCAAACATCACATCCTCTTCTTAGTCTTTAAGTGCTATAGTTCCATCATCAACATTGATGATAACCTTGGCCGTCTTCATGAATGGCCTTCCAATATAATAAGGATCTTCACATCTTCCTCCATCTCCATCACTACAAAGTCCACCAAGAATTTAAGTTTGTCTATTTGAACCACAAAATCTTCCACCACACCATAGAGATTCTTAATGGATCTATCCGCCATTTGCAAAGTCATCTTTGTAGGCTTAACTTCAAGACCACCAATCTTTTCAAGCACAGATAGGGGCATCAGATTAATGCTTGACCCTAAATCAATTAAGGCTTTCCCTATATCGACATTCCCAATGGTGCAAGGAATAGTTAAGCTTTTGGAGGAAGTGCCTTCTACAAAATTATACTGCAATTTTCCTGTACCTCTATTGTTTCCTCATCTAAATGTCTCTTCTTCTTGAGGAATTGCTTAAAAAATTTAGCATATACAGAAACTTGTTGCAATGCTTCAGTCAAAGGAATTTTAATCTCCAATTTCTTGAAGATTTTTTTGAAACACCTTAATTGTTTCTCCTTTTCCTCTCTAGAACACACCTTAGGGTAAGGAAGAATTTTTTCAATTTTTTCTCTATTTTTTTCTCCCCTTCTTCTTTTTCTTTTCTCTCCTCATTCTCGTTCTTTTAATCTCTTTCTTCCAGCCTTACCTTTTCTCTCTTCTTTCTCTTTTCTCTCTATTAACTCAACTTTTTCTTTTCCCTCTACTTTTCTCTCTTCTCCCATCTCATCACTTATGCTCACAATAATATTAAACTCTTCCTTAAGGTTAACCTCAGTATTAGCCCTAAATTGCTTTTCAACTTTATCCTCCAACTTCTTAGCCAGTTGGCCAACCTGTATCTCCAAATTCTTTATAGCAGTCTCAATGTTTTTATGGTTTGAGATAGTCACCTGCATAAACTGTTGGAGGGTTTCCTCAAGCTTTGTAGTTCTTTCGGATAAAGAAGGTTACTGTTGCCACTATTACTGCAGTGGTCTATTAAATTGTCCAGCAGCTTGCCCAGATTGACCTTGACCCATACTTGGGTGAGGTTTCTACCCTTGTTTGAAATTACCTTGACGGAATTGATTACCCATATAGTTGACTTCTTCTTGGATATTCTCAACTGGCATTGCACATTGACCATTGATATGATCATCACCACATAATTCACAAATTTTATGTTGAACCTGTGACACATTCTGCAACTCCTTTGGCAATGGAGAGAGTTTCTTTGTCAAATTCTCCAATTTTTGAGTAATGATCCTATTCTGTGTGAGTATAACATCATGAGATTGTAGATATAGGACTCCCTTCTGTTGAGGTAGAGCTACTCTTTCACTGTGCATCTCATTGTCATTAGTAGCCATACTCTCAATCAATTTATAGGCTTCCTCTGGAGTCTTAAATCTAATGTTACCTCCAACTGAGGCATCTATCATCAATTTTGTCTGTGAGCCAAGTCCTCCAAGGAATAGGATGACTACTATGGCTTCATCAAAGCCATGTGTTGGCGTTTTTCTTAGTAAGCTTTTATATATGTCCCACGCTTGACCTAATGTCTCCTCCATGCCCTGCCTGAAAGAAAAAATTTCTTGTTTACCTTTGTTGATCTTGGATTGTGGGAAGCATTTGTTCAGAAATTTACAACCACGACTTCTCATTCAGTAAAGCTATTTTCCTGGAAAGAGTTCAACCATAACTTAGCATTGCCTCCTAATGAAAAAGGAAACAAACTGAGCTTTATAGCATCATCTGACATGCCATTAATCTTCACAGTATTGCAAATCTCATTGAATGTTGTCAGATGATCATATGGAATTTCATGTGACAGTCCATTGAATTGGTTGCTCTTTACCAATTGTATCAACTTCGGCTTCATCTCCATATTTGCAGCATTGACCCTCAGCCTTGTAATGTTATTAAAATGATTACAGTCTAACCGATTAAAATCCTACTAAGTGAATGTGTTCAATAACAGATATAAGATCATTACACCAATAATCCTGCATAACACAACTTTTCTCAACATTGTTGAGTGTTAGTCCAGTAAAACATAGTAGTTGAGATGCAATTTGAAATATCAAATAAGTATGAATATGCAATGAAGTATATGATAGTGAAAATAAATGATTGCATTCATACAACAAATTCAATATTATTCAATCCGATTTTAGTCAATTAGTGTAGTATCAGAGCACTATGGTTCACAGATATGCATATAAAAAGAATGATGTTTTTCAAATCAATTTTGAGCTCTATATATCCTATGATTTCAAACTTGTGCTAAACATGTGTATTAAAACATTTGAAACTTGTTTAGCATTTCAGAAATCAGTTGAAAACAAGTAAAAACAAGTAAAACAAGTGTTTCAAGCATTAACAGATTAAATTTAAAAAATCTAACAGATTTAATCGATTATGTAATCTGTGTAATATGTTAAAATTCATAGACTTTGTTTTTAACTAAGTATAAGAGTTTATAACCTGTTTTGATTGCTCCAAAACTTGTAAAAACACTTTCTCAACATTTCAACATGTTACTATCATAATAAATTTGATATTTGCTGTAATTGAATGTCAATATGTATGATTTATGAATGATATAATGTTAATGAACGACAACTGTATCGAATCGTATCAAGTAATAAACATGGTAAGACCAAGTATCGTTTCCCAAGAGACTCACGACCTAAACAATTATGTGATACCTTGATTAATTAAGACTTGAAAGACAAACTCGATTGATTTAGAATGCAAATAAAAATAAACATGAATGCAATTTTGATAAATTGAAGAGAGACACAAAAGTGAATGAATGATTTGTAAAATATGGAATGAATATGTTGTTGGGGTTTGGATTCCTCCTATCCACTCTCATGCATATAAGAATTCTTCTTCTTCGTTAATGTTAATGCCAGTTTCTAATTTACTTAAAACCCGATGTTTCGGCGAAGAAAGCCTATCCTTAATTACTAGTTTACAATATCTTGTCTCCTTAGCAATTAATTTTGCATTACATACGCACAGAAGCTTAAGGCAACCAAGCGTTCTATCCCTATGTCTAGGCAATAGTTCCCTAGGGAGAGATTCCCCAGATCTAGATTCCCCCGTATGTGTCCATATCAACGAAACCAATAATCATGCTATGAATGAGTTAAACAAAGCAATGCATAGAGTATAGAGGAAAAACCCTAACAATTAATGATAGAAGCATTTGTAAATATAAATAAATTCAAATACATGGGAGTTTCAAAGGATTACATCTTCCCCTAAAAACAAATGGAATTTAGTTCCCCATTAACATGGAGAAACTAGATGAACAATGGAAAAGAATGAGATAGAAAAACCCTAAAAGTCGAAGATGGAAGCTCCCCCATCCAAATTTGCCTCCAGAGAGTGAAAAAATGTGTTTCTCCTCCTCTTCTGCCAAAAGATACAATGCCTAGGACGTCCAAGTCTTTAAATAGATCGAAATAAAAACAGAAACACAGCCTAAGGTCGTATCGCCAGCGCTCAGCGCCCCACTTAAGGTGCTCGGGCGTCATAGATAAACATATGGTGCTCAGGGTCAGTTCAGAAGGCAAGCAGGCGTGGTATGACTCAAGGAAGTTGTGCTCAGCGCCCCAAAAAGGGCGCTCAGGCGCGAGCCCAAAGCTTTCTGGGCTGAGGGCCTCAGAAAAGGGCAGTCAAGCGTGAGACAATGAATTCTGGCGCTAAGGGCCCCTGAAAAGGGTGCTTAGGCATCCTGCGATCCTCCTTTCTAATGCTTTTCTAGTCCTTCTTGAGTTCCAACTTCTTGGTACTTCAACTCTTCTTCCAAATCATCTCAATTCCTATTAAAAACAAGGGAATCTCACCATAAAATCATGAAATTCACCTTCAACTATCTTATTCATACAACTTAAACAAAATCATGATTTTAAGCAAGTTTCTAAGTTAAAAAGGGTGTATTTAGTATCAAAATTAAGTATCAGATAACGGTAAATTCAACCGTTATCATATAACATGATCAATTTATGTGTCAGATTATGAAAACTACAGTTCAAATTATTTAACAGATTATGCAATTTGTTTAATTCATTCAAATTTGCATTCAAAGTTAAGACTACCATTTCAGAACCACAAATCGCTCACAAGTTCATCAGACATGAATAAGCACAAATGCCACAACAGAACATAACCATAATTTCATCTTATAACCATCCACAAAGTCATAATATGTCACAACAACAGAATATCATCTCAAAATCATAACAGATTCAAAATCCACCCGAATACGAAAGTATAATCTCGTTTAAAAGTCATTCACCGATTCAAATGCATAACAAAAACATAATATCGTTCTAAATTCGTAGACAGATTCAAAACAATATCTTTGTTCCAAAACTAATTCACCGATTCAAATATATATCAAAGACATACTCTTATTCCAAAACCTTAGTATATTCAAAATCACAAAATATTCATGGATCAAAAACTCATACAAATGAAAAAAACTCATGGTAGCTCCCCTTACAGTTTTCTCCTAAGCTTGTTCTTCGATAATGCTTGTGGACGTTCCTTTGGCCTAGAATCCTCTCTCGCGGCTCTAAAATCAGCTTTAGAACCTCGTTGCTCCAAGACCATCGCGCCTCTAGCCTCACGTTCCTCCCCGAAACCCTTCTTAACCTTGGGATGGTCCTTAAATAGCTAGAAACGCGTTTTGGACCACGAACATGCTCGCCCAACGAGTGGCTCCACTCCTCCAACGAGCCAACAAGTCTCTAGACACCTTTTTTTGATGTCAGGGACTCTTTGGAAAAAATCTCACTCGCCTACCGAATTTTTATGCTCGCCCAACTAAAATAGGATCAAAGCTCTTTGAGTCTACTTTCTAATGAAAAAAAAAATCAACTTAATATATAACATGTACAAAAAGTTATAAGTAAAATAGTAAACCATGTCAAAGTTTGACAACATTGTATTTTACTTATATCTTGAACTTTCGTTACAACTAGATGAATTTTGAGTTTTCTTAGTCTTTCAATGATTGAAGACTTACTCTTACCCTCTGAATTCCAATGGTGTTAAAAGACACGTCAAAGTTTCCTTGATTTCCTAAATCTGATTTGACATCACTCATCCCGCATCCCTCATCTCTCATCCCTCATCTAGTGTCATATTACTCTAAATGATGTCTGAAGGTCGTTGGTGGAGAAAGAATGTTAAACATTTCAATCATGCAACTATGGTGCATGTATCTTTCCTTTTTAAATATTCAAATTATTACTTTTCAATATATATAATTAACATTATTGTTATATGTACATGGACACTATTAGTGGACCAAAACAGGAATCCATGTATGGCTGTTTTGAACCTCGGACTATTCCACCAACTGGAAACACAATAGAAAACAAGAAATCATATATGCAAGCATAGATGGTTGAGTCCAAAAAAAAGTTTTATATCGTGTCGTACATTGATGGGTATATGTTACTCAAAATTGTACACTTTTATCAAGATTTAATTAATAAACTCACTATTTGTGATTCATGACAGAGGCCATTGGCAAGTGATAATGATCATACCAACACAATGCCAAGTTGTATGCTTTTTTTCCCTACATAATCAGATGAAACCTGACTTGAAATCCTTGTTAAAAATGTAAGTATTATATTCTTTCATATCAATTCATTATGATATTAATATATTAACTTATGTTTCAAATTTAATTAGAGTTGTGGGTAGGTCTAAAGCTCATCAAATTGAAATAATTTATCCAAAAGTTGACTTTCATTGATCTTTAACTTATTAATTTTCATATGTAAAATTTACACCAACATATTTGACTATTTTCGTTGTCATGTTTAATGTAACAAGTAGTTAGATTCTTGGGCATATGGGTACTACATAAAGTCATGTATCAACTTTGAACAATAGAATGCAACATAGTCAAGTTTTCCCTTTTTTTGCAGCGTTAGGCATGGAATACAATTAAACATAGAATGGTTTAGTATCCATTCTTTGTGTTTTTATATTGATAGCTTTAGTTTTTAGTTTCATTTGTCATAACTTTAGTTATAGTTTGAATTGTGAATAGTACCGTCTTTGTTTGTATGCATTCAGAATATATGAAATGGAAAAACTCATTTTTTTGCTTTTTAGGTTTCGTAAAATTGTAAAAATGAAGCATATATATATATATATATATAATATTAAGAGAAAGTTAAAAAATGTACTTTTTTAGGTCAATTGACATTAGAGATATCTATTTCCGACTTCAATTGACGTCAAAAAATACACTTTCAGATGCCAAAAACCTTACAGTGCCTCTCTAGAGAAAATCACTCACTAAGTGAAAGGTGTGGCCTAGCGCGATTGACACTCTAGAACAAACTTTCTGACGAAAAATATTCTCATTTTACATTACAGAAAACATCCTATAGACCTTCGTTAAGCGTAAAGGAGTTTCGTTATTGGAAGTCATCTTTTTCGTTGTCAAGAGACATTTATGTTATTTTTCGACGTCAATTAATGTATCCGATATGAGGTTGAAGTTTTTTTTTTCTTTAAATATTAAAGGCCAAACATAACAAATGTCAAGTGTTTTTCATACTAGTAAACCTTACTACGGATTTAGTATTTTATGCTAATTCTAACAAGAATTGAGATGTGGCCTTCCAATCAACTATTGCACCTTCATCACATTTTTCATGGTTCTTATCTTAATGACAATTCAACATCTATCTGGATTCGTCTTTATCTCTTTATGGTCAACATAAAACCTATAAAATTGTCTCTATCTACTTTGTTAAGTCTCATACCTTTAAGACTGAGAAGACATCCACCAAGTCTTTAACTTTCTTGCATCAACTTCAAGGACTTGAAGAAAACAAGTTACTAATTAATCACATATTTCAACACAATTCAAAGTTGAAATGAAAACGCATAAAAAATTTAATATATGGTGGAATGGAATTGTGGTAAACGCTTTAACTCTTTTGGAATTTGTTTTAAACATAATTCTTTAATTGTAGTGGATGCCTTTGAAACAAAGGCAAGCGGGTTCAAATATTTAATAAGAAATTTGAGATGACGAGTACCTCGTCCTATTTGGCAAGGCTTTTCAAAGTTCGTTCAAAATATAAAGAATATACATAAAAGGGAGCATGTTTAATTTAAATATATATATATATATATATATATACTAAATGGTTTTGAACTTTTCTTGAGTGAAAAAAGTCTAGAGGGAGAAATTAATTTATTTCGAGAGAAAAATTTAACATATACAATATGTTTGTTTGATTCATAATAAAAAAAAGGAGAGGGGAAAGGGGGATGTGAGGTGGGGCGGGGTGTCCTGCCAGTGAGGTGCGGGACATGAAGAAAAAAGAACTATTTTCAAAAGCACTCCGGCATCTATCAAGCAATAATAAATTCTCCATCTAAGAAGAGGAGAGTTCCAAGAAGGTTAATCTGATGCTAAGTTTGATGCAGATATATATGAAAAAGAAGTCATGAATATGGCGGTAACAAAGTTTACTAAATTCATGAAAAGTAGAACTTATGCAACCGACCATGTAGGTTACTCGAAAGGAGGGAGGAAGAACTCCATAAACAGCACTGTGATGTGTTATGAATGTGGTAAAGATGGTCGCATAAAGTCGGAGTGTCCTGAGTTGAAAAACAGACAAAAGGCTGACTCCAAGTATCCAGAGGACAAGAGAAGAAGTAACCAGAGAAAGGCTTACGTTGCCTCGGAGAACAACGACGATGATACATCAAGTGATGATGATCATGTGCATTCTAAAGATAATGACAATGACTTTGAAAGTGAGCCTCTAGAAGTAAAATATCACTTAGCTAAACCCACCACTCCTTGATTTTGTTTTTGATGATGACAATACATTATTAATAAAAACACATGTGTGTGTACTGTGTTATATTTGCTTATGCTCATTGTAAAATTTGCACATGCATATTTGTGGACATATTATGTTGATTGATGCATACTACTATGTTTGTAATGTAATCATATATGTGTATGCACAATATTTGTTTTAGAAATGGAAAAACCACATGCACAAAAGCATATATGTATAACTTAATCGATTATAATGTTGTGATAATCAATTAAGGTCATCAGAAAACTTTGTTTTTTAAACTGTGACAAAACAACAAGTTTTGAATCGATTACATTAGTTGGTAAATTGATTAAAACTCATGTGTTTGCACAAATATTTTTCATGTGTACTGTGATGTATTTTGAGAAGAAAATTTTTCAAACATATGCTAAGTGTTGAAGCTTAATCGATTACATGGATCATGTATTCAATTAAGTCTGTTAAAGATTTGAAAATAGTTTCATGCTTGTCATAATTGTTTCAACAGTCATATTTTTAAATATGTTGACTAAGCATGAAATGCAAATCGATTACATTAATTGAACATTCAATTAATTGCTTTGACTACTATTAATCTGTTACAAATGCTTATGTAACCGATTAAATTAATAGAGTAATCGATTAAATTGCGTCAGTTTTGACTTACACTATATATAGACGCATTGATTGAATTTATGTAAGAGAATTGAGATTAACATTTTCATATTTGATTCAGATTGAGTTGCAAAGTCTTATAAAGGTGATTAAATGCTCCAAGAAATAAGACCTTGACGTGGTGTACTAGTCTTGAAGATTTCTTGAGAGACAAGATTGATTGATTCAAAGTGTCTGATCTTTTTGCACAATTGAGGTGCTTGTTATGTGATTAGGAGAAGATTAGAAAATGTTGTGTGTTATTGTTTCCCTATGTTGTTTTCAGAAAGAAGAACGAGGAGTTCTTGTACTTTGAGAAGGTTCTCAAAGGGGTGACTGCAGGAGAGGATTGTTCTTGCTGCAAGTCTTTTGTATTTGGCTATATTAGATCACTGAGTTAGAGAGGTGATTTACATTTTGACAGTGTGATCGCTACAAAGCCCTTGTTGTAAAAACTTAAATCTTTATAGTGTAATTGGCTTTCAATCTCAGGTTGATTGAAAGGACACTAGATGTAGGCAGTTGAGGCCGAAGCAGTATAAACTCAAAATTTGGTTAGAGGGTTAGAGAGGTGTTTTATATTTTGACGTGGATGTCTCTATAGAAACCTTATTGTAAAAACCTTGACCGTTATAGTGCATTTGCTTCCGGATACAGGAAGGACACTAGATGTAGGTAGTTTGGCCAAACCAGTGTAAAAACTGTGTTTGAATTTCTCTATCCCTGAACTCTTTATTTTTAAGTCGACTTTACTTTCCACATAGTCAACTATTTTCCGTTGCACTTGATTTATCTTTTTCATTCAGATTCAAGAAACTTTTGAAAGGTTTACACTTTGCGAAAAAGATTTGAAAAAGACTCTAGTTTTTAAACCTCACCAATTCACCCCTCCTCTTGGTGTTGAAAGTAGGCCATTCTTTTTCAAACATCATGGTTTACCACTATTTTTGGAAGACAAAGCAGGCTTCTAATATACATATATGATTTTGCTTTGAAGAATATCTTAGTAGGAAATCAAAAGTTAAACATACTTATTATGCAATTATGAATGACATAAGTTAACTTTTCATTATTTGTTTTTTGTTACTTTATACACATTGAGGATGTTATTAATCCATAAAATTTAGGTACTTATATGGTTTGTTCTTAAAAGCAGGGAAGGATAACACATATGGGTTTATAAACCCTCAAGTAATGCAACCAGTTGGTAACTCTTCTGTCGAAAGACGAATGTACATTAACAATACCATAATGGATAGAAAAAAATAAATTTCCATTGCTCCATTTATGGCTAAGTAAGTCTATCCTTATTCATTAAGTTATATTTTTAGCCTTTTAAATATAGTAGATACATAAGTCTATTTTAAGAAAAGCATACTACTTCATTGACCTTGAACATACAATGCCATGGTTTCTAACACTCAATGTTATTATATTTAGCGCTTTTAATGATTGTTTCGGTTGAGTCTCGAGACCGAAGATACCCCAAGCTCCTCCTCCTTCCACCGGTCTTCCAACGTCCACCACAAGAATCGTCCTGAGTACCGAACGATTGTGACCTACAAGAAGACACTCTGATGCTCAAGTCAGCAGGGTCATGATAAGAGTAGTTTGTATAGAATTGGATCAAAAGTGAGTTACCTGATGGTTAAGTTTGTATTTATAGGCATTAAGCCCAACAATCAACATTAACTGCTAGTAAATACTGTATCTCTCGTTTCCCTTTGTGCAATATTCGTCTATTAAGGACATTAATTACCTTTTAACGCTGTCTTCCTCGATTCTTCACTACTCAGCCTTGTTCCTTTCTCTTCATCGAGTCGACCGGTCAATCCTTTCCCACCCTTCGATGAGGACCCGACCGATCGGCCCACTACTCATACTACAGTGATCAAAGCATATTGAGTGGTATATCAAGTGCCACAAATGAATAGGTCACATGGCAATTCATCAAGGTATTCATAATACTATATCATTCATTTACTATGTATTATCATATAAATTATCTAATGAGTTTAACTGTGGTATAGTGCGATAAACAAACTGGTGAATTTGAGTGTGAGTGTGGCTACTACATCATGCAATGGATGACAAGCATTATGAAAGCCAACTATCAAAGTGGTTGGAGTGAGGTACTATGATACATCCGATTTAAACATATGTACTAATTTTAACTTTAATTAACTTTTACAGAATTTTTATTGACGAACATCCAATGGAGTCAAAAGCACATTCTATGTTCAGAAAATATGAACAAAGAATTTTCTTTCTATATATGAGAATTTAAAGTAGTTGATAGTTAATTAGTTTTAGTTTAATATTTTTATATCTTTAAGAACAAGATTAGATAGTTTTCTTTAAGAACTTTTAAAAGTCTTTTTTATGATATATTATTACACTTGTTTGAGCTAGCTGTATTTTGGAAAACTTTTGACAAAATTTTAGTAAAATAAAAGTTATAAATAAATCATTTAAAAGATAAACCCAACTTTAATGATGATTATGGCACTAACATCATCATATATGCTTCGCTAACACCATATTCCTTAAATTGAGATGGCAATATAACGACGGTTAAGAACTCAACAATCATAATCTTTTCATTTCAAATTTTAATTCTTTTAATTTTGTTTTTATGTAATTCATTGGTTTGAAAAAAATAATGTCAGTGTTCAAACCGTCATGGTTTTGCATCAAATGTTTAACAACGGCATAATCAATGACTATGGGGATTCTATAGTAGAAAAACTCTTTTGACCGATTGCAAAATCGTTCCCTACATTAGTGTTTGAGTTATTATAATATAGCATTCATATCAAATAAGGGTGGCAAAATAGGTCAGTCACTGAGTTTTAGTCCACCAAGCCGGACTTTTCAACCAACCATACAAGAACAAGTTGAAAATTTTAAAAAATATATAACAAAATCATAATATATAAATGAAATTATATATAAAATGATGTTATAGATTAAATTTATAAGATTAAGTTCAATACATCCATTACTAAATATCTTTACTTATATTTATTTTTACATATAATCATTAAGTTAAAAATTATTAACTTAATTTCACGAAAATATTCTAGTTAATAAAGATCAAATTTGGCATTTGAAAACATTTATTTAAAAATTAATATTAACATCATAAGATTTTTCATTTGAATATTAATAAAAAAATTAATTAAAGTACTAATACGCTCAAGTCTTTTTTTAGTTTATCTCAAAATTTTCCACCAATGTATGCGAATAATTGGAAAGAAAATACAAATTAGGATTTGGTATCCCCGACCCCAAACCAAACATGCATCTCTACCTACACAATTACTTTGTGCAAATAATGAAGTACATATAAAAATTGACAGTGCATATTCTCATTATCTGCTATTCTTTTTTCTTGATACAATTTAAATATTTGGATAAATTTTTGGTCATGATATTATTATCCGATTTTAATATAATTACCTTATTTAGAAGCATTTAGAAGTAGTTGATAAGAAGTAATGAAAAATTTATTACTTCAGTTCAGTTATTTATGTAACGGATGTGTATAACTAGCTAAAAATCTTACTTTACAAATAAATTTATGAGCTAATGATACTTAACATGTTATTTTATGAACTGTTTATCGAATAAATAAAATGAATAGTTACATTTTTATATAATTTCATTATAATCAAAATTATTAATTCATTTTCTAATTTTGTTTAGACATTTTATTTGATATTGTTAATATATATGCATACTAGTAAAAAAAATGTTCAAAATGTTTAACTAGAAGACACCAAATTTTAGTGTCCTACAAAAAATGTCATAATCTTAAGGATCCTAACAAAAAATCGTAATACTAAGGATTCTAAAAAAAATCATAATCATAAGGAGTGAAAACTTGTGTGAATATAAGACGAGACTTACTTCTTCCTTTATAGAAAAAAAAAGACAAAAATAAATATGTTGAAAAAGTAAATCTCTTCAAGATTACATGAATTCAACATAAGGCACATAAAAAACTACATGAAAATGCTACTAAAAGCAAATACTTTTATCATTTATTTGATAAAAGGCGTATGAACATTATGAGTTACATTTTTTGGATGTTTGTCAAGATAACACTTACTTTGTTTGGTGTTTATTGTAGGATGGTCTTTGATCTTAAAGGAAGAAGACACAACATGACCAATAAATATGGTTGTTGTCATAGAGAAACATGCAGATCTGAGGACATATCAATTTCAAGAGAGAGGGAGAGAGGATGATGACAAATAATGCCCCAGACATAGTCGTTAAGTGTATACAAGAAGAGTGGGCTTCAACTGTTGAGTGTGCCCAAGAACTTATCTTTTGGACTAATTTTTTTTGTAAATTATAATAGGTTTCTAATGGACCTTGTATTTTGGGTCAAGTAGTATAGAGTTTTCTTTAGACCTTGTATTTGTGCCTTGTTTGGGCTTGAGCCTAGTCGTATAATGTTGGGCCTAAAGCAGATGAGCCTTGGGTGAGCCACATGGATTAACAATTTTTATCCTAGGATATGCATTACCTTGGAGTGCAAGCGAGGGTTTAGCTTTCCTTATGCATCCTAAAGCATGGCAAAAATTACCTTTCCACCTTATCAAGTCACACCAAAAGAATGTCTCCTTTGGCTCCAAAATTCAAACATTTGAATTTGAATTTTGACTCTTGGTTTTAGAGACCACTCTAGTGTTTCTTGGCCTATAAATAAAAGGTCTCGTCTCTTGTAAAATCATTCGTGAATATAGTAGAGAAACTTTGTTGAGATGACTCTAGAATCTTCCTTTCTTTGTGAATCACCTATGCTAGAGTTCTTCTTTAGATTTCCTCTAGCCACCTTTCCTTAATAGTTGGCATAACATTTCTTGAGAGCACTTACACCACCATTTCACCACTGTCGAACCATCATCAATACCATATCTTTATTTCTTTTGCACTAACCTAACTTCTTTTGAAGCCAGGCGCATAGGATGCTTGGAGGAGGAATCATCATTAATGAATAGGGATAGGGGAAATAAAGATAGCTAGGTTCAAATGAAGAACCTTCTCGAAGGATAAAGTCAATGCGACTTGAGGACACAAATGTCTAGGTTAACCAAGGGATGTTGCTCATCATTGGAATAATAAATAAAAGAGGAAGACTAACAGGCGTATCTAAAAATAAGGGACAAAATGAAGGAAGAAGATAGGCTTTGGAGCCTGAGAGAAGGAGATTGCAAAAAGAGACCAACTTAGAGCAACGAAACACAAAATAAAAAGAAGTTAAATGGATAAGAAGAAAGATATAAGGAAAAATGAAGTAATAGAACATTTGAAGAAATATTTTAGGTGAAAATGAAATGTTTTGTATGAGCGGGACAAAGTAAACTCAAGCTTATTTTTTTTATCATAATTAAAAATTCAAATAAGATGTCATGTGTCTGAAAAGGTATGCGAAGGTGTGCTTGTTAGAAACCCTAGAGACAATAATCATGGCTATAAAACCTCTCATTCATAAAGTTATAATAATTAAAAGCATAAAAAGGATTGATTATGTGTTCAATAAAATAAAGTTACAACCAATAGTGTGTCAAATAATGGATCAATTTAGTGCTTAGATAATTATAAAGTTGAGTTCAAACCCAAAGGAGCTAAAAAAACAAATAATCTTTATCATTTAATAACTCAATCCACTTGTAAATAGTTTTAAACTTTTAGATTTGGAGTTTTATGTAACTACTTGATCCATTATTACAATATAATTGTGTATATTAGCAAACTCAAACACACCTAATAGTTAAATATATGAAATAAGAAAAGTATAATATTAATGAGATATATGATACTATGTGATATATCATAGAAACAAAACTCATTAATGATATTTATGTATTAATATATGCATAAGATATCCATAGGTTTAGAAAGGTTAGTACAATCCATGTCATTGTTACTTTTACTAAAAAATACTTAATAAATTTTTTTTACTATAGCTTAAACATTAAAGAGTCTTTAATGGTAGATTTTTCTCTCTCATTGATTCATTACTCACATGTCGACGGCTTAGTCATCCAACTTAAAAACTACTAAGCTAAACTCGGTAAAACACAAATCAATTTAGTTTAGTATATATTAAATTAAATAAGTTGAATTAAGATTGAATGTTTGAAAATCTAATCCATGTCCAACTTCTCTAAATCTTCTATCTTTACTAAACTTTGATCTATTATTTTCTAATAAGAAACTGTTTGTTTCGAGACATACCCAATAACTTACTTAAAAGTAGAAAGGATCTTTGATATATTAAACACTTGTCCATAAATCCAATTCATAAACATAAGTTGTACATTCGGTGTTTGAATAAATTAGATCTTTATTCCATCATTCAAGTAACGGTAATATAAACTAAAGAACAACGTCAACATAAACAACAATATCATCAAGAACAAGGTTCCACCAAAAGCCAATCTTCATCTTTTTCTTCTTCTTGAACTTGATCCATCCGAAATGAAACCGCCTTTTCAGAAGAAATGCATTCACAATCATCTTCGCTGCCTTCATCTTCCGGGTAATCATTAGAAATATGGTCAAGTGTCAGCGTTGCCGACAAACCAAAGAAATCTGAATCGGGTTGTCCTATGACCTGCCAATTTTTGTGCTTCTGAGAACCTTTGGTTTTACCCTTGGACTTGCAAGCTGGGTGGAGGTGGCACCCGGTGCAACGTGATGTACCACACTTTCCGGTGAATTTGGAGTGATTGGTTGGCTTAGATGACACCTTAACGAATAATCCAGCAGTGGGAGGAGTATCAAACCGGGTGATTATTCGGGTATCGGGTCTCGGGTTAAGTGGACTTGGTAGGATCCGATAAGACCTCACCATTCCATGTTGACGACCCTCTCTCTTCATCTTTATTCGTGCAGGTGTGAGCTAACCAAATTAGGAAAGATGATGAATTCATTTTCATGTACCTATATATATAGTATTTGATTTGGCACGGAGTTGAACTTGGGGCACAAGTACCATTTGGAAAAACTTGTACACCAAGTACTCAAAAAATATACTACACAATGCTTTTTTTAATCATTTAAGATGCATTCTCTATCTTTGTTTCTTTCACGTTCATTTATTTTATGGACATAATTTATAATCTATTAATTTTTTAAGGTTCTGAATAAGATGAAGTTAATTCATCACATTAATGATCACTTCATTTATCATTTGTCATAGAATTTAGTTATAAGACTTTATTTCGGTCAGGTCACTGATATTCATCATATTCCTTACCGAGGAATACATTCCTATGACGCTTCCATAAAAGACTTTTGACCTCATCACTGTCGTAGTTGACACCATCTTCACCGACCTCATTCAAACATAAGGGAAAAGTTGTAAGAAGCAAAAGGGGCTTCCCTAACACAGTTTTTGTGAAGTTTATTGTTCCCTACTTTTTACATTCCTTACCCTCATTATTTGTTTATTGCATTAAGACTCAACGGGAGACCTCTTTAGAAAAAGAGTTTATGATCGTCTTACAACTTTATTACCATCTTTTGTTTTAATTATCTAAAAACATTTGTAATTATCAATATATTTTTATTAATGAAAATAAATTCATCAATAAATTCAAATTATAGATAGATTTTGTCAATAAATTTTAGAATTTAAATTATAGATAGATATTTTTGTTAGTAATAAGTTGATAATATTCATCGGTAAATTAATATTTGTATTATTAATAGATATTTCTATTGGTAATGTATATGATGGTCAATTTTGTCAATAAATTGGCAATAATATAATTTTTATTAGCGACAATTTTTTTTATCAGTAAATTTGAGTGTAATGAGCAACAAATTTTTAATTATGATAAAAAATTTTATATATTTAGAGGAGATGAATGGAAAGAAAAGAAGAAGAGATAGAAAAGAAGGAGATGAGGAAGATGAGGATAAACTAGACCAACAAAGGCACGACAATTGCAATCATAATCTAGCGAACACAATGGTGATGGCTAGAGTTGGCACTAGTAGAAAAAAGCTTTTTTAACGCGCTATATACGCCTCGGTTCTACTGAGACCGAAGCGTATAAAAGTGCGGTAGCATTTTCGTGAATATTGAATGGTTATATACCTCAATTATATAGGAACTGATGCGTATAGATCCTACTACCTCGAGTAAAAGGCCAACCGAGGCATATAATATGAATTTAAAATAGTTTAGGCACCGGTTTGATGTCTAACTGATGCAGTTAAAGGGTTTAGACACCGGTTTTAAATATAACCGAGTTATTAGACTTCGGTTAAAATCAAAAAAGCTTTCAGGCTGCCACCATCAAAAAAGCCCTTAGGCAGTCTCTCGATTTTTCTCTCGTCTTTGCCTCCCTCCGTCTCTCGATTTCTTCTCTCCACCACACCCCAGCATCAGGTCGCCACCATCACCAGCCATTAGGGTCACCGCAAGCACCGCCGTTCAACAATGTCGTCGTCCACCACGCGCAAACCCGCAAGCCGCCACCCAAAGCCGCCACCACAGCGCCTTCGTTCTCGTCCAAAATCCATGGACGCCACGACCACCATCTTCATCTTCTCCGCCATGAGCACATCCATGGCCGTCAACCGGAGAACGTATTCTTTGTCCTCCTCACGCATGCACCTGCAAAGAGGAAAACTCAAAAAGATCCAGAAAAAGAACCCTAGGCGCGAATTTCATCTACCCCTCTTCTCCATCGTCACGCCAGCCACCGCGTTTCAACCTTCTTCCATTCTGATTTAGGGCTTCCAATTTAGGGTTTCCAGCCACCGTGAATTAAATCTGGTTTCTGCAAGTCTGATTGTGGTTGCAGGTTGAGGCAAGCAGCGACACGATTCTGATTTAGGGCTTCCGTTTAGTGTTCGCACATGGAGGCTCACATCGCCCTCTCTAATCTCTCCCTACCCTCCGATTATGCTGTCGCCATGGTCCTCCTGTTTCCAATCTTTACTCCTCCAGGTATTCTGCAGATTTTTCTAGAAGAGGCTCTGTTGGTATTCTGCAGATTTTTCTAGAGTCCTTAGATGACGAAAGAAATGGGAAAGATCAAATCTTTAAACCTGTGAAGGTTCGATCACCAGCTGTTTGCTCAAAGGGCTCAAAGAATTTCATGTCTCCAACCATTTCTGCTTGCTGCAAGATCAATTAGTCTCCCTGAAAGAGAGTCCTAACTGAGCAGAACGAGATCTTCCTTGACTAGTGAGGATTTTAGCGGAACGAGATCTCCCTGCTTCCATTTCTGGTTCCAGAGGATGACATTCATGGAGGATACCCAATCTGAAAATCTGAAAGAACTGATACTGCACCGGTTCAAAATGAAACGAGTTGAAACTGGATACTGATTCGGTTAAAGAGAACTGAGGCGAATCCGGGTGACTTTTTACCTTGTCTACGTATGACTCGGTTCTCAAACTGATGTTTATGACAGAATATAACCGGTGCCTATTTCTTTATTTGTACTAGTGTGGTGAAAGAGATGAAGAACTTGAAGAATAGTAGAAAGAGGAAGGGGAGAATGAAGGGGAGATGAGTTGGAGACGACAATTGTGGAGGCGCGACAAGGAGGAAAGTAGAGAGGAGAGGGAAGAAAAAGAAGAAAATAAACAAAAAGAGGAAGAGGAGGTGAAAGACCAAATCACCACTTTTACCAACAAATTTTACCAATTATTAAAATCTTTTTGTAATTACCAACAAATATTTACTCACAAGTTTCTGACTGCTAGCAAAATTTATCGACAACCACTTTATTGATGGACTATTGACCATTGGTAGGATTTGTCAATAAGACTCGTTGATAAAATAAAATTTATATTTTTTACGGATATTTTTATCGATAATGAAGATGAGAACTTGAATGGGTATGGGAACGAGACAGTGTGAATATGTACATACACATCCTCATCCCCATACCTAATTTAGAAAATTGGATATTACCCATACCCATACTTTTACCCAATCAATATGAAGATTCTCTATCAAAATTGGAATGAGTTCACATAATAATTACAATAGTTCATTTTTCATCCGTAATGATATTTTAATTCTTATCGATCAATATAATCTTTTTAAGATAGCCTATAATTTTTATGTTAGCAGATAAGGAGAAACAACTTCATGATAAAAGTAAAATGAGCCTACAAAAGATCATAAGCTTATTCAAAAGTGTGAAACAATTAGAATTTTTGCCAGACTCGACAAATAATAGATGAATACTATATAATGTTAGCAATAAGTAGATGTCGTGTACATGTTAACATCAAAAGATGTAAATTTTAATTATTAGCTTGTCTTTTTCTCACCAATATTCATTTAGATATTCTCATATTGATTCCAACCCAACAGGCCAATCCATTGTGTGTTTGTATGCTTAAAATCGTGTTATCAATACTATGAAGGGATTTCCAAAGATAATTTTATTCTTCTTCTTTACAAGTTGAGTTAATTTTAGATTAAGGGATAATTAGTCAGACCTATGAGACACTTCTGACAAGGCAAGGCTTGGATTTAAGCAGCCTTTTTGGCTCATGATTGGGGTTGTACCCGAATCAAATTTAATGTTCAATTAAATGTAGTATAGATTAGGAAATGAATCCTAGGTCGTCTCTCAAGGACCAAACTTTGGTTCAGACATAGGTCAAACATGAGGTGAGGGGTTTTATGGACAAGTTTACTTATTGAAATTAACATAGCAATTAACACATATTAAACATGAACTAAGCACAGGTTGGCCACTACTTTAATTACAATTGCTCGAATCCTTGATTGCCAATAATTAATTGCTTTGTTGACCCTTAATCTAACTCTAATTATCCTACTAAGCGAAGACTAAACATAGTTTTCGTAAAATGTGTTTTAAGCAATGCAATTGCACATAATCAAACCTCAATACTGCAGATTAAGCAACTATAGTTCAAGCTCGCAACATTAATCACTAAGCGAGACCAATTTGCAACAAATCAGACAGATTAAAGATGCAAAGTCAGAAGCAATGCAACATATCAATAACAACACAAAATCTCATGGAACAACGCAATATCGCTAGGGCCCAAACCAAACAGATTCAGCTTCCATTAAAATAATTGTAAAACATAACCAAGAATAAAAAATGCAAACAGAGAGTTGTAAATGCAAAAAACTGGACATTGAAAACGAACAACAACCTGAAACATGAACCTCAAATGCACAAAAGAAATTGCCACAGTAAAAACAAAAGTTAAACAAAATCAAAACAGAATTGGAACATTAGAAAACGAACCCATTGCAGAAATGAAAACCCAGAAACAAAAACCCTAATCCTAAAACGAAAATGAAACCCAATGATGGAATGCAACTGAACATGAAATTAAACACAACAATCAAACTCAGAAAACGAAATGGAAGACAAACCCATGTGCAGAAATGAAAATGAGTGCTAGAACAAAATAGAAAACGAACTTTAAAATGGAGAATGGAAGTGCAGAGACATAAACGAAAATGGAGTGATGAATCACTATTTTTTACTATTCACTTAGATTTTCGCATCGAATTGTGTTAGTGAATTGTGTTTGATTTTCCATTATTGTCTCATTTTCACTATTTGTGCTTAATTAGACTATTAATTCTTATTTTAATTAATTTGAATTATTTGGGCCTAATTATTCCAATTATTATTTCCAGGATAATTTTGGAATCATATTTTGAGACAAAAAAAGTGTGGTCACATCAATAATTGTATTTAATTTAGTTTTGTAATTTTAATTGTGTTAGTTTTGGAAAGATTTAACTTTTGGGCCTATTTTTGGTCAATTTTAAGGAGAAGCCCATACTAAGGGCAGAATTGTAATTTGGGATCTATAAACCCCAAATCGCATTTTAGGTTTAGCTCTCCCCTTATTTTTGCATTTTCTTCTTCGGGTTTTGGCTATTGATACGTTTTAAACCCCTCCCCCTTTGGGTGTTTAAGTTTGCTTTCATTTTCTCTTTGCTTGTAATGAATTTTTTACGTTTTTGATGTGGAATTTCAATTTCATTTCTTGTTTCCATTTACGTTTCCAATTTTGTTTATCTATGCAATTTCATTTTGCCCATTTCAGTTTGTGTGTTCTACTTTCTGATAACGGTTCAAAAAACGTTATTTTCATACTTAAATTTTGACATTAAACACACCCTTTATGACTTAGAATTAGCTTGAAATCATGCAATTTGCTTAAGTTAGAGAATAAGAGAGTCAATGTTGGTTTTCTTGGTTTTATGCTTGGTTTTTACATGATTTGACAGGATTTATCAGGAATTGAATGAAAGGATTTGAAGAAGATAAGCGTTGGAATTAAGAGAAGGAGGAAAAGTGAAGAAAAGAAGAGTTACAGCCACCGCCGGGCGGTGAAACCACCGTTGAGCAGTGTACTTCCTAGAGAACTCTCTGTCAGACGCTCAAGTGACACCGCTTAGGGGTGAATCCAAGTGTCGACCTCACCACCGGGCAGTGAAGCCACCGCCAGGCAGTGGAACCTTCAGGGAATTCTCTGTCAGACGTTTAGGCGACTAGTTTTTCAAATATTTTATGAAAACCAGCTTTGATGCCAATTATTGAGAAACAGGTAGGCTTCAATTTACACCAAGAGGGGGGGTGAATTGGTGACTTTTCGACATCAGAGTCTTTAAAAAATCTTTCACACAAAGTTGAAAACTTTCCAAGTCTTTCTTGAATTGCAAGTAATGAAAATTAAGTGCAGTGGAATATCATAGTTGACTACGCAGATAGTACAGTTGACTGAATATAAAAGAGAAGGGATAGAGAAATTCAAACACTGGTTTTTATACTAGTTCGGCCAACAATGCCTACATCCAGTGTCCTTCCAACCCAGGAAGCAAATGCACTATAATGGTCAAGGTTTTTACAACAAGGAATTTATAGAAAACCTTCACGTCAAAAATATAAATCTCCACTCTAACCCTCCAACCAAAATATAGCTGCAACAACAAAACCAGACTTGCAGCAAGAATCCCCTCTCCTACAATATGTAACACCACGTCGAGCAATCCTTAACGTGAACAAGACTCCACAAGTTTAACCCCTGTAATCACAACAGGTCCAATGCAGCAAACTTCACGGATGCCAAGCTAGAATAACTTCTTGATCAAACCAAGTACACCTTCTATGTGCAGATGATGATCAATCAATAAACGCACAACCAGCCTCCCTTGGAATCTCTCTCAAGAACAATCATCACGATCTTCTTGGAGAATTCTTGGAGCTCTCAATCACGGAGAAATCTATCTAAAACAGAATATGAAAAATGTCAAATCATCAAAAGTCTTAGAACAACTTCATGTTTTGTCAATTTATAGAATTCTGTTTTTTAGAGTTTCTCATAGTCAAATATGCTACTAATACAGTCGACTAGGTTTGACTGTTATAATAGTTTGTCAACCAAGTAGCATCCAGTCAACCAAAAATAAATTCTCATTTAATATAGTTGACCAACTTTCAATGCTCAACTAATTTTTGAAAATATATTTGTTACTGTATAAGAGCATAACAGAATTTCAAATCAAACAACAGATACAATCGAATGTGTGGCGCACATAGTCGACTTCGACACATAAGAACATTTTGAAATTCTTTTCTTCTCAAAATCTCACAAAGCACTAATTCTCAAAATATGTACAAAGACTTTAATACAGTCGATTCAATTAATATTGGAGTTGATTCACAAAAGTGCTCTTGGTTTTCATCTTTCAAAATATGAGCAATGCATCCAGAAATTATGTAACAAGTACAAGTACAATAAGTATGCATTTACACAGCCACTTATCACATACACATGTTCAACAAGTATACCAATCAATAAGCATAAGAACATGTAACACAACAACAACATATGAGTGTTATTAAGCAGTGTGTTGTCATCATCAAAAATCAGGTTGATATAGATATTGTGTTGTCAACAATCTCAACAATGAACCCACCGTTGAACGGTGTACTATTGGACTTGTGCCAGTTTCTGCTTTGTTTTAATGAGTTATAAATAGAATTGCACGACCCATAAGGGGTATCTTTTGGCAGAAAGGATGCAGAAACACTCTTTTCACTCCTTGGAGGTGGATTTTGAATGCGGAGGCTCCGATTTTTCAACTCTAGGGTTATCTTTTCATACTTTTCATTCTTTTCATCTAGTTTCACCATGATTATGGTGAACTAACCCCTTTGTTGTTGAGGGAAACGATGTAATCCTATTTGAAACTCTCATATATTAAAATTCATACTTTAATTCATATGCTTTTGTTTATCAATTGTTAGAGGTTTTTCCTCCATTAGATGTGCATGCTTTGTTTAAGACATTATTCAATAGCATAATTTTTTATTCTATCTATATGGACACGTACATTTAGGTCTAGACATGAGGGAATTCTCTTGGTAGCAATATTACCTAGACATAGGGATAGAAGGACCAATTGCCTTAAGCTTCTGTGCGAATTATGTAATGCATGATTAATTGCTAGGGAGAATAGACATAGTAAATTAGTAATTAGGAGTAGACTCTATTGACCAAGAAATTGGAATTAGGGGAATTTAGAAAGTGGCACTAACATTGATAAAGAAGTGGAATTAAGTAGAATTTGTAAATATATGAGAGTGGATTAGGATGAAATCATAAACCCCAACAACATCATTCATCCATATAGTTCAATTGTCAATTGATCAATCTTTGCATGCATGTTTATCTTCAGTCTTGCATTTAAAACCCTAATTTTTCGTTTTGTCAAGTCTTAAGAAATCAAGAGTTCACATAACCGTTTAGCCACATGGCACCTTAGGAGTGGAAAGTTTTTATTTTTGGTAGTGGCCACATGTCCATCCACTATTGGAGAGGATTTGTGACACATGTCTCCCTCCTAATGGTGGACAAAGTTCAACAAAGGATAGCTTGATGGTTAGATTTGCTTTTTGGTTTTCAAAAGATGATTTTAGGGTTAGAAGGAGACACCTTAGACCTATAAACAGAGGTGTCTCCACCATTGTATTTCATCTTGGAAATTAGTAACGTTATGCTGCCAAATTGTAACCTCATTCTTCCTTGATCAAGACTAGAATAACTGTTGAAAAGCTTTTTTTGGTCGCACTAAAGCTCAACAAACCTAAATTCCCCACTAATGTAGTATAGGGGCAACCTAGGGTCTAATCCAAGGACTTGGTACTTATTAAGTTAGAATTTTAGAATTAATTCCTAATTTTATTAAAACAAAGTGGGAAAAAGTAAAACTATAATATAAAAATATGAAACTAACTAATAATGCATTTATCTACTAAAACTAATCAACGAATGCAAGATAATGTGATGAAAATAGAAACTATATAAAAATAGATACACTAATAATGAAGAAGTAAAATGAATAAATGAAAAGAAAGAAAAATAATGCATGACTCCTAACCTAAAATGATATATTAATGCATCTAATGAAACCTAAAAACAATATTCTTATCACATTAATAATGGAGAGCAACATAAAAAATGAAATGTAAAATGAGCAATTGAAGTAGCTATAGTGAACGGTGAAGGGAGTAACATATAACAACTAAAAACAGAAACGAGAGATCTAAACCTAAGTACCTATAATAGGAACAACACAGAAAACAGAAGGAAGTCAAACATAGTTTTGGCAATAAACTTAACTTGAAGTTTTAAAGCATACTATATCTCAAGAAGACATCTTGCAAAATTAGTCCCTCTTTGAGGTCCTAAGGCATCTGAATCAAATACCTATATTGTGCAAAGTTTCCTTTAAATCTCAATTTAAACCCAATTGCTTAATCGCACTTTCCCTTACCATGTTGTAATCCTCTAAAACAGATTATCAAAAATCAAAACCTAGACTAACCTATATGTGCAACAAAGGTAAAAAGAAACATAGCTAATGAACAATGATCAGTTTCAGAATATAAAATGAACATAAAAGAAAAATGGAAACTACGAACATAAAGGATGTAAGTACTTCAAACGAAACCTAACTAAATGCAAGAACTGTAACTTGAGAATGTAATCAAGCTAAAATGCAGAATTAACAGAGTAAAGGTACTGGGAAATTGCAATGACAAAAAAGAAAATTGAAATAAGGACAATCAAGAATGTAAAATGAAACAACTCAAAACATAGAATTTGCATTGAAACCTGAAATCAAAATTACAAAATACCAAAGTCATAAGAAATCCACTGTTTGTCACCCAATGAAATGGTCCAAGAACTCTAGCGTAAAGAACAAAGTTTCTACTTTCTACAAAAGCAATAAAATCTAAAACTAAAACATGAAACTGAGAAGCCTAAGTTAGGTAGCGTTTGTCACCCACTACCTGTATCTTTAAGGGTGAGATAAAAAGAAAAATGAAACATAGAAAAACATTTTTAAACTCCGTTTTAGAACCAAATTTAATACTCCAATCTTATCCCATAAAGCTGTGGTTGAAGTAACTTACGCAGATTGCGTAGGTTTATAATCTTTGAAGCACGTGTTTCAAATTTTACTGTGATTCAAACGCTCTTGCAGAATGATCTTTTGGCCTCAGTGACTAGACAATGTATAGTGATGGTCTTATTCACCTTTTTGTTTCTTTCTCTCCTCCCTGCATATAATTTCATTGTACTATCAGAGTACTATCGGTACACCTCAAAATAAAGTTTTTAACTGAAAAAAAAAAAATTATTATGATTTGATAAAATCATTAATTTGGGTCACAAACCTTAATTATTTAATCATATTTTTCTTAAACTCCTGTTATTTTGAACTTATAATTAATTATATAATTTAATAGTTAATACGATACTTATCATTGATTAAAAGTCAAGATTAAAATACATTTTCGTTTTTCAAAATTTTAAATTATCTTTTAATTATAAAATCATAATGGAAAACCAAATTCTAAAATAGATATATAATACCTCATTGTAATTAATTTAACAATATTAACTTTATATTAAACCAATTATAAAAGTTTATGAGATTTTATATAGACTTAAAATTCATGTTTTACTGTTAATTAAAGCAATCATCAAGTGTAACTTCAATATTATTAAAACATGATATAATTAAGATGAATGAAAGGTTTATTGTAAAAATAGTGTCAAAAAAATGGTGTTAAAATATCATTTTCCTAAGTATTATAGTTTCTGGAAACTTAAACTACAGACATACTTGTATTTATATGAAAATGTATAACTGTTAAAATGGGTCCTAATTTGTGGGTTAATCTAATTCGTCACACATTTGGACTGGATTGAGTTTTAAAAAAATAATTTCTTTTATGTAGATCAGATTTTAATCCGGTCTATGTAAATCTGGTTCATGCGGATTGAATCCGTGGTGGGCCGGGTTAGCCCACCAACCTATCTACCTATTTTATTTTATTAAAATTTAATGTTAATTTTATAAAAAAATATTTATTATTTTTTGCTTGAAAAAATTATTTAAATTCTCTATTTTCAAAATTAATTAAATACTTGGAAGTAAATTTTGGAAATAAAATTTGTTTAGATTTAAATTATAAAAAGTTTATACTTTTTTTATTTAAAAAAAAATTATAACTAAGTGAGTCGTCTATCCACCAACTCGTGATAGATCAAATCGAATTCGAATTTTTCTGATAAATGAATCGGATTGAATTAACTTGTTAAGAAATGAATCTGTAATAAAACAAACCGAATTGAATCGGGTCAATTCGAGTCAAGTGATCCGTTTTTACAGAGAAAGTATGTGTAAACACAGTGTTGAATTAATGAATGGAGGAGTAAGTTTTACTGGTCAAAAGAATTTAATAAGATTCTATAAATGTGAGTGTGTGGGTGGTACTAAGTGGAACAGTGTGAAAAGATTATGGAAAAACAGAAAATGAATGGGAAGCATTGAAAGTTAGATAGAAGTTATCTCCTAAAGTAGCAGCAACAACCTTGTCCTGATCCAAAGTAGGCGACATGGTGAAAGCAAAGAGCCAAAGCAGAGAGAGCCCCACCCTTTGTCTGGTGAAGGTGGAAAGCAAGGACATCACTTTCTGTTACCTTGAAAATTTGCATAGCCCTTTAAAAATGGGGCCATGAATGAAAGGTGGTGAAGGAATGGAACCATTCAAAGGGTTGCATGGCCCATGAAAGTTCCTACAGAAGGATACCTTTCCATTCTGGCCTCATCCCCTCCTACACAACTTTCCTTCCCACTGTGTCCACAACCCCAGCAGCCTACGAAATCATCTCCTTCCACCTTATAAAGGGCATTGGATGCCGTACAACTACCACCATTGCTAATTCTTCCTTTGGTGGCACCTTCGGTTGAAAGTCCCACGTTGAATATAGAGATAAATCAATTTAAAATATATAAATGAGATGTCAGTTTTATGAGGTTAAATTAGATCTAAAATTCACTTTTAATATGATAGCAAAACTATGATTAAAGTCTATTTTAACAATATTTATAACGTAAAAAAAGTGTGTTAAAAGTCTCGTGTCGACTAGAGAAAAATCTTATTACTTATTAATATTAGGAACCATGATACTTCATATTTTTCGTATCAGAAATTGATTTCTCAGTTTACATACTTTTGTTCAGCATGCTGATTTTCATATCAAGCTGTGTTAACGAAGCTGGGAACTATAAGAAGGTGGGGCCCACATCATGTGAAACTCAGGCAGTGGCAGAGGGTGGGGCCCAGAGGATTTTGGGGAAGATGTTGAAGAAAGTGGAAGATGGGGTCGAATCAATCTGACCCAGATTTCACAACGTACAACAATATTGTAATATGGTGTTGTGTTAGAAGTTCTTCCCCATAAACTATAGTGCTGAACGAACAATAATCCACTGAATCGCTGTGAATGTGCAGTGTTTAAACAACAATGGAGGAACACCAATAATGACCGTAAAGAAAGCTCTGCCTATTGACGAGACAACTCAGGCTACTGCAGTGATTTTTGTTATTGATGCATTGTAGAAATATCTATAACTCAGATTCTATTACCAAAGCTGATGTACAAATATATTAATATTTTTTTAAAGCATATTTCAGTTAGTTAAATACTATACAAAATATAAATATCAATATAATAAAACAAAATTAAAGTATTTGAATTTTAATTCAGCTTAAACCTTTGTCACTTTTATTTTTAAAATCCACCTTCAAAAGTTAAAGAAAGAAAATATATCAAAATTAATTTAAATATTTACTCATAAATAATATAAAATATTATAAGTATAATATATATATATAGTTCTAACAAAGCTATTTTATAAAGACTTTAAAAACTTTTCAAACACTTCTAATCTTCAATATTCAAAGTACTCATTTTTCTTATGATGAAAAAGGATTATGCTTATAAAAGACATTTTGGCACTCAAGTTAGTTTCTCACGTCATCCATGTAATAAATACATAATTAATGAAAACATCATTAATATATCCAGTAAAATGTGTTATGTATACTTACTATTCATGAGCTTTTATCTGGATGAGCTTGAGCCTATTAGCCCAAATACTTGTCAGTTTTTTATTCATCGTAGTTAACCATGGGATAAGGTGATTAAGTGTCTTATGCGATAGTCAACTGGCCGAATAGGGATGAACCGACTACATGTCGACTTATGTGATATCCAAGGATGAGTCCTATATTATTATGACCGAGAGGCACTCGGTCATATACAGTACACCAGCCCTTCAGGCTTTACTTGTGACATGTTAAATGCCTATAAAGAATTTTAATATATCAAATACTAGTAGTCGATCTTCAGATTTTGGCTTATAGGAATAATAATTGTTCTTACAAAGCTAAGAATGTACCTTGTAAAGACTTTAAGGACTTTCCAAACACTTTCAACCTTCAATATCCTAACCACTCGTCCTCATATTGAGTGTTCGTTCTCCTTAAAACAGGAAGGGATTGAGCCACAAAAGAAAACTCTAGTTAGATTATCACATAAGTAAATAATAAATGCATAATTAATGAAAATGTAATTAACATATCTCGTAAAATATGTTATTTATATTTATTGTTTATGGACTTTTACATGGATGGGCATGGGCCCATTGACCCAAATACTTTTTGGTTTATGATTCGTCATAGTTAACCATGGCTTAAGGTGATTAAGTGTCTTGTGTGATGTTGAACTAGGCGAATAGGGATGGCCCGAGTACACGTTGACTTAATAGTCTGACATGTACTCGTTTAAGGGCAAGTTTTATACTGGTATGGTCGAGAGGTACTTCATCATATACAATACACCAGCCTTACAGGCTTTACATGTGACATGTTGAAAGGTTGTGAAGAATTTCAACATATTAGATATTAGTAGTTGATCTTCAGTTTTTGGCTTGTTGACCATGATATTGGTACTCAGTTTTCATCTTGCAAAGTTTGCAAAGAAAATTTATATCTTAGGATATATAACCTTATAGGTATGATAGCCCCTAGCGTCGTGAAGCGTAGTGACGAATAATTTGTAATGATGAAGCAACAAATATGACGTGGTAATAGGGGTGAAGAGGTATGTAGGATTGTTGTTCTGCTCAAGAAATAATGCAATGCTTGGAAGAGGCAGAGTCGCAATCCTAAGCCTTTAGATCTAGAGAAATATAATGGTTGAGGGGTGGAAAGGTGAAAGGTCACAAATTTGGCTATAAATAGGAGTCTCATTTTCTACATTTGAGTACTAAGTTATGTGAAATTGCTCTATTGTTGTTATCTTATGAGAAAATTGAATTACTTCCAAAGTCGATTACCTCAAAACATATGTCTTGTAGAAAGTTCAATATGGGTTCTAGAGAGGAGTCAAATAACAATATTAGTAATAGCAATTAGCTCTCAACGTCATCGAACACATCATCATCTTGTACCAAGGTAGAAATAGAGGTGATTATTGAGAACAGGGAGGACCCCACTAAAGAGCATGTCAAGTCCTGACTACTTAGAAGGAAGGGGTATGGGTGGGAAGATCCTTTAGTTAGAACTCAATATTCCAAATTTTGATGGTCTAGGATTTTTAACTCCTGGTTGAATAGTATCTGTGTTTGAGAGAAAAGTGTCTCAGGATGTTGCCTATCTTATGAGGGTAGGTGTCATTGTTAATGTCTACCATGACCAAGAGGGGTACGAGAAAGAATTATTTTTTGTCTACATAGCTTTTCTCCTTCAGTTACATGTTTGGTTATCTTTCGATGAGGTTACCATGGGTATGCTTAGGGTTCTAAATGGTGCACCAACATAACTTCCTATAAATAGTTGGGGTTGTACTCAAGCTTTAAGGCTAGTATGCCAGGCTCTATATTTATCTCTTTCACCTAAGTTTTTTCTTCACTTTTACTTAATGCAGCCCAAGGGATCCATTACCTGGTTGTCATTGGCGAATAGGCCGAGCATATGTTTGCTAGGTGCCTACTCTCAATCCTTCAAGAAGTTTAAGAATGGGTTCTTCAAGGTAGTGATGAACCCGGTTGGTCATTCACATTTTTATGATGGTAACGACAACCGAAAACTTCCTTTCTATGGGATTGATAACCCCCTTAGGTATAATGAGTGGCCTAAGGACAAAATTTTTGCACAAGATGGAGTCACCAGTCTAGTACAAACTAACTTGGGTGATTTACGAAAACATTTATTTGGGTTAGTGTCACTATCATACCAGTCCAAGGTAAGAGCCTTCCACTACTTAGGAAGGGAGATATCAATGATGTCGTTGTACTCACTTTCTTCCTCATTTCCATGGACAAGACTGGTACAAGGTAGCGTTCTCTACAACAATTACATGTTATCATGGATTTTCTTCTCATTTTCCTTGCTAGTCATTACTTCAACATGTACCCTCCTTTTTAGCCTTGCATTCTCCTCCCTTAAAGCATCCATCTCCTAAGTAGTTCTTTTCTTAAACTCAACGAACTCCTACTAGATTTTCACTTGGGCTTCTAAGATAGGGACTATGTCAACCACAGAGAATCTTGCTTCTTTTTCTCTAATCATCCCACTTTTGTGGAAACCATAAACTTTTTCTTCACATAATAAAACTCGGACATACGTTGGGTGTCAATTGTTCTTATAAGTCAAGAATGTACTCTACAAAGACTTGAAGGACTTTTCAAATACTTTTAACCTTTAATCTCTAGAGTACCCGTCCTACTTCTGACTGCTCGTTCTCCTTAAAAAGAAATGACTTATGCTTGCAAAAGACATTCTGACACTCAAATTAATCTCTCATATTAACAAGAATAAATGTAAAATTAATTAGAATGTAATTAACATATATCGTAAAATATATTATTTATATTTATTATATATGAGTTTCTATGGATAGGTTTGGACCCATTAACTCAAATATTGTTGATTTCTGATTTATTATAATTTACCATAAACTAAAATAGTTAATTATCCTGTGGGATGTTAAATTAACCGAATAAAAAAAATAGAATGAGTAGATATAGACTTAATAGTTTAATTCGATTATATATATTGATATTAATTAGAGTTTGTGTACACCTAAAGAAGAAATGTCATGATGTTGGTTAAAGATTCATGTTTGATATTCAATCCACTTTGTTTTGGTTTATCCGTTCGCACTTTTATTTATTCCATTATTCACGTACTGCTGAAGGTACAAGAATGGATACCTAATCATATTTGTTTGAAAAGAGGTTTTCAAAAAAACTATGAATGTTTGGATTTCGATCATGTAAAATAACGTCTAGGTTTTGTTACAAACTGTGTTAATATGGTTGATAATTTCTAGAGAGAAAGTAAAATCTGCCTCAAATTTTCGTCAGCAGACATAATAAAGTTACTTTTCAATTTCAATTGTTGAAATCGAAATACCAAATATTTATTACATTAAAAGCCACTGAACCGTAGCAAGTAAAAAGTCTACAACAGAGAAAACCAAATTAAAAAAAAAAAAATCAAAACTAAATAATTCACATGTGTCATTTAAAAGCCAAGATATAAATGCTCATATTAGTTATTTTGGTACTTTTAAGAAAGAGTCACGTAAAAATTAATGAAAATCTCTTAAAAGTAATTGGAATCAATTACGTTAAATATGAGGTTATTTTTCACCCAAATAACATATATGAACCCAAAAATCAATCTAGATAAGGTATTTTGTCAAATAATTTTACAGATAAATATTAATATAAAAAGTAACTTTCTAAAAAAAAAATCATAATTGGTTGTCGAATGAACAAATTCTAAAATATAATTGAGAAAAAAAACTAATTTAAAAAAGATCACAATTTAATTTCGGGAAAAGGAATTCTGAAATGATTTTTTTTATTTTTTTCATTTAAAATCAAAGGAAGGAAAGACTTAAAATGAATTAATTATAAAAAATGACAAAACTTTAAATTGATTTCTCCGAAAACTAACCTAAAAAAATATATTAGTTATCTAAATATTTGAATAATATGCTATCTCGCTATTTTTATTTTTATTTTTATTTTTTGGTAGAAGTGAAATTTGAGTGAAAAGATAAAGATTTTAAAGCTTGAAGCCTAACAAAAAGATTTTCATAACACTCTTCCTACAATGCTAGGAAAATGAAAAAGGGCGTGAGAAAGTATAAATAATAAAGGACAAAGAGTCTCATCATACAATAGAATGCCACACGTGATGGTCCCAACCATTGGGTCTAATATTTGCACGCTTATTAATTGGATTTGACGAGGACTAAAGAAAAACTTAGGTAGTTTTAATTGAGAAAATTTTATAATATAAAATTAAAAAAATAATTAAATAAAAAATATAATAAAATTTAAATTATTTTTTATTTTAATAAAAAATATAAGTTAAATTGAAATTTAATTAATTTATAAAACAGAAAATAATATTTAAATTTATTATTACTATTATTTATATGGATCTAGAAATAGTTAAAAGTAAAGTCAGTTTATAAAGAAAAATTTTTATTTAATCTAGTTTCACTTTGTAATAATTACTATTTTTTATAAACTTTTTTTAAGAGTCTTTTAAGTTTTTGTATTTTTAAACAGAGTAAATTATTTTTTGTTCTTTTGCGAGTCTTTTTAGTTTTTGTATTAAATGTGTGAAGTTTGGAGTTTGGATTTGTCATTTTCAAGCTCTAGATGAATCTCTATTCAATTAAAATTGTTAGAATATGATTAGATTATTGATTAAAGTCTTCTTTGTGCAAATATTGTCTTCTCTTTGATTATGAGTGCTTAGAGACAAAATAGATTGTGTTTTGTGCTCATAAGTTTGGTAAGGGAAGTTAGTTATTTAAAAACCTATTGTGTCTTGGTTTATGATTGTGAAAGAATGATGATTTGATTTAACTGAATGTATGTATGATTTGAATTAGTTAGTTGAAACTTTGTATGTTGTGTTTGGCTTAATTGATCGTGTATTTGAGCTTATTATGTGAAAGCATGATTTGTTGGTGTATTGGTTCAATAATTGGTAAGTTGGACTCCATTAATTTCAATTGGTGTATTTGATATTAAAATTTTTTGTAACTTATGAAGAGAAAAGAAAAACATTATCTAAGACCAAATAGAGTATACTTACCATTCATTTTAGACATGTTAAATTCTTGATATGTAGAATTGTGATTGATGATGGTTTTACTTCAAGGATTGGTAAATTTGGTTCAATTAGTATCAGAGAGTGTTTTTATCTTGTAAAATATGAGTTTTGATGTTTGTTGACATGAGTTTCTCTCTAAGACATTTGATTGATTAAATTAACACTTCTTGAGCTAAGATAAACTTATACTATCATTTTGTAAAGTTTATTATGTGGAGAATAGCTCTAGAAGAGTAAAAATGCTTAATTAAAACTCAAAGAGGAAGCTAACATTTCAGGTATACTATCGAGCGTCGTTCCAGTGCTGTTGGGCATCACTTGGCAATGGTCACTAACTTTGTTGGCGTTGGGTGGAATTTCCTACTACTAGGTACAACAAAGTTAGTGAGCTCAAAGACTTAGGGGTGCTAGGTGTCACTTATGGATCATTGGACACTCTAAAATAAGTGATTCCCATGGTTTATAGGGTCGAATGCCGTTTTCTCAACGCTAGGCATCCCTTTGTTTTTATTCCGAGTCATCTAAAAAAAATAGGATTTCTACTTTATTAACCGTTAGATTGAGCTAAAATTTTGACAACTGGTCCTAGACACACAATTCTCCATTTTGATTGTTGAGATCTTTAATTAAAGGTTTGTGGTTAGAGTAATGCATCTTGTAGTTTTGATGTATTTAATAAAAACATGGTAATTGAATGTTATACTAATGTAATAAAAATTAATGATGAGTTGTTAACATGTAATTTGAAATAAATAGTAGGTGAATTAGGTTATTAGATGATGAGTTGTTAACATGTAATTTGAAATAAATAGTAGGTGAATTAGGTTATTAGATGAGTTTGGATTGAGGTAAATTACATAAGTATGACAAGGTGTGTGTAACACCCCTTTCAGGGCATTTGATGAATCACTATTTTATACCATTCACTTAGCTTTTCGCATCAAATTGTATTAGTGAATTGTATTTAATTCTCCATTATTATCTCATTTTCACTGTTTGGGTTTAACTTGACCAATAATTCTTATTTTAATTAATTTGAATTATTTGAGCTTAATTATTTCGATTATTATTTGCAGGACAATTTTGGAATCATATTTTGGGACAAGAGTGTGGCCACATCAACAATTGTTTTTAATTTCATTTGTAATTTTAATTACTTTAATTTTGACCCAGATTTAACTTTTGGGCCTATTTTTGGTCAACTTTAGGAGAAGCCCATATGGAGGGAAATCTCATCCTTTGGCCTTTTAAAGACTCCAAATCAGATTTGGAATGGCTGTCTCCCTCATTTTCACGTTTTCTCTTAGGGTTCCTAGCATTGGGCGTTTTCCAACCCCCCCCCCCTTGGGGGTTTAGGTTCGTTTTCTGTTTTCTCTATTCTTGTATTGAATCTATTCCATTTTCATTTGCAATTTTGATTCCCGTTTTAATTTCTAGCTTGAATTTACATTTGCACTTGCATTCTCGTGTTCCATTTCAATTTCATTTACTTATTCTCGTTTCGTTTTATGTTGCAAGTTCATTTTCTAATTTTGTTGCCCCTTTTTACCAATTCTGTTGCGTTTTTTGTTTTGTGCATTTACGTTCAGATTTAATGTTGATTTCATTTTTGTTTTGCTGTTTGGGTTTCGTTTAATGGTAGATTAGGTGTGCTTTGTTGGTCATTAGTGAAATTGCATCGCTTCCATGAGATTCCCGGACCGTAATTGCTGCTCTAACTTGGCATTCTATTAAATCTGATTGTGTTCTTGCAATGGGTATACGCTTAGTTTCCCAATTGGTGATTGAATCTCTGTTTAGTTGATCAATCTGTATGGAGATGAATGGATGGAATAGGTGTGTTGCGTTCGCTTAGTTCGCAATTTTGAAAACATGGTTAATTTTCGCTTAGTTGGTTAACTTGTGTTGGATTAGGGGTTAGAGTAGTGTGCAATTGTAGTTAATCTATGATTGGAAGCATTGTAATTGAGTTACTGACCAACTGTTTTCAATTAGTGTTCAATTCGTTCTTTAATTTGTTTGATTTCACTACACAAAATTGTCCATAAACATCCCCCACCAAGTGTTCGATCTAATGATTGAACCAATATTTGGTCCTTGAGATGTTAAATTTGATTTCACTTCCAAGTTTATATTGCACTTTAATTGCATATTAAATTTGATTTGGGTATGACCTCGATCAGTGTCACAAGTGATTAATGAAATATCCATTTGCCTTCAATAGATATAATCTCTTATACCATCATATGAATATTATTTCAAAGAAACATAAGTACTATTTGAAATATAAAGATTACAAAATTTAAATAAAATTGTTCTAAATACAATTTTTTTTTAAAAAAATCCCAAGGATTATCCCATCACGCCTCTTCACTCTATGCATGTTCGACATCATCTGCTCTCGTACAATGACACAAGTTATACGATCATCGCCTAAACACAAACAAGTAAGGGTATGTTAACCAAAGGAAAACATATCACTGGTATATCATAACCATACTCACTTACACTACGTAAATATCAATTGTAATTCATGAAACATGCCATATTTAAGCAAAATACCAAGCCATCAAACAATATACAAGCAGTGTCTTTTCTTTCCCATTACCTACAGACATCTTGCATACTTCTATAAGTCTTACAAGTATACTCTCCATATGTTCAAAGCCTTATGGTTAGATCATTCTCTGTCTGCTTCCATAAGTCTTATAAGTATATTGTGCTTATGCCCAAAGCCTTATGGTCAGAATCCATTTTCCTTACTTCCATAAGTCTTACGAGTACTCTACATATGTCAAAAGCCTTACAGTCAGACCTCCCTCTACTTGCTTCCATAACTCTGACAAGTGACTCTGCCCATGTCCAAATCCTTATGGTGGAAACCATTAAACAACTTTTCCTTTTTCCCTGGCTTACCACGGTCCTCCGATCAGAAAGGAAAACAAACTTGGCTTTATAGTTACGAAAAAAAAAAAAAGACATATAACAACCAAACTCGTCTCCTAGCACCCACTAGACCGATGAGCCAAACATATAATTTTGTCTTTTAGCACCAACTGAACCAACGTGACAACAAACAAAATTGCCTCCCACCACTAACTAGACCGACAAGCCAAACACATAGTCCCGTCTTCTAGCACCAAATGAATTGATGTGACAACAAATAAACTTGCCTCCCAGCACCAATTGGATCGACGAGCCAAACACACAATCCCATCTTTCAGCACCAACTAAACTAACGTGACAACAAACAAGCTCATTTCCCATCACCAACTAGAATAACGAGCCAAATCACATCAAATAGCTCAATCCACAATAAATAACTCAACAATGTTCTAACAAACTCATCAATCAACATGCATATATAGGTAAAGATTCAAATCAATGAAGTGAAAATCATACATATCCTGCAAATCTAACTCAACCTGGTAGAATCAACCTCAAATTGGCTTTCCAATTAACATAATGGATCAACAACTTAAATAACTTAATCATATGAAAAATACATTGTAAGCAACTGAAACAACATCACAGACTTGTGTTAAAATTATTATCGATTCAACTTAACAACAATTCAGAATTAACATAAGTATCAACATTCAACTATAAGCATCAAATTTTCAAATCCCAAAACTACACAAACTTAAGGTTTAACACTATAGATTAATCATCAACAATTCTATATATGTTTTAATCACAGACTCAAATTCAACAACCTAGTTCATCTTTATTCAACAGTATAGATTAATCATCAACAATTCTATATACTTATAAATATATTCAGATCAAATTATAATATCACAAACTCAAACAAATTGTTGATAAGGGGAGCTATGTGAAGGCTAAACCCATGCATCCCATATGTGTTTTTGATGATGACAACAACAGAAATGTTTTCAATAGCTTCTTTATGAATGACAACAACAAAAATGTTGAAATATATTTCTTGCACTCATATAGCAAAACTACTATTTATATGTGTAAATGTGCTTGAACTATATGTTATGCATATTCACTGTGCTCATTCATGTGATTATATATGTGACTTGCATATTTATTCATTTAGCTTGACAAAACTCTTTACACACTGCATATCAATATGAATTAATCGATTACAGTGTTTATGTAATCTGTTAGGTTCATCAAAAATCAGTATTTGCTTAATAGTGGCAAAACTGCAAGTTTTAACCGATTACATTATATGGATAATCGATTAAAACTCGTATCTTTGCTTATACTTGTTTGTTGAATGCATTGATGAGTTTTGGATTAAAAAAATTTTCAAATTTGTTTAAGTGTTGTACTTAACCGATTACACTCTTTTCTTAATCGATTAAAGCTCGTGTGTTTTGAAAACTTGTTTTTTGATAAGTCATAACTACCTTAAGGTCATATTTTTAAATGCCTTGACTTACTGTTATAACTTAATCGATTGCATGTTATGCTTAATTTGTTAAGTGCATTTAATGTAATTATGTTATAGCACTGGTAATTGCTTAACTGATTACATTAATAATGTAATTCATTACTTTGCATCAGAACTGTTATATGTATAAATTGACGCACAACTTTTTGCAAAAACAACTTTTGAATCAAATCTTTCATATTTGATAAAGTTTGTTGAGTTCATAACTGCAGGCGCATTTTGTTTCTCCAAGAATCAAGAAGCTTTTCATTTGGAAAGAAATCAAATCAAGGATTCTTGAAGGAATTGTTGCACTTTCAAAGTCTGATCAATATGCACTAAGGTGTTTTACTGGAAGATCAGTTTCATCTACAATCATTTATGATTAGTGTTGCCCTATTGTCGCTGGCCAGGAAGAGAACTGTTGAGATTGTTGATAAGGGAAGCACTGGTTTAGCTAAACCTTAATCTCACAGTGTTCTGGTTTTTTATGATGACAACACATTATTAATAACACATATATTGTTCTATGTTACATGTTCCATTCTTTATTATGAATGATATCTTGAAGAACATGTTTGTGTTGACTCTCATATATGTATGCATATTCACTGATTTTATACTTGATAAATCATTTGTGATTGCATTAGATATGTTTCTGAAAAGAAAACCACATGCACTTTGTTGAACTTATATTGTGTGGCAAAACTGCAAGTTTTAAGTTGACTTCATTATCAAGTAAGTCGATTAAAACTCGTGACTTTGCACAAATTTTCTAAAACAGTATTGTGAGTAATTTTGAAATGAAAAGTTTTTCAAAACGTTTTTGAAGTGTTAAAGTCGGCTGCATGCGCAATGAATTCGACTTAGTTAGTTATATGTTTTGAAATTCCATTAATGCTTATGTACTATAACGACTATATTTCAATCCTATGCTAAAGCATTAAATGCAAGTCAACTAAATCAAATGCGTAATCAATTTGGTTGTTATGAATGCTTCTAATTGTTTTAACTGTTATAATTGTCTGATGACAGTCGATTACATTAGAGTGACAAATGTAACGCCCCGACAACTTACAGGGACTGCTGACTGCCCCCACACATCAACACGAGGCTTTCCAGTGTGCTTTGTCCTCACTCACACACTTTCCGAGAAAACTTCCCGGAAGGTCACCCATCCCATAATTAATCTAGGCTAAGCACGCTTAACCATGGAGTTCTTATGAGTTAGGCTACCGAAAAGCAAATGCATTTGTTGATATGAGTAGNCAAATCAATTCCTTTAAGCTATCCTTCAACTGTATAGTCCCATACCTATACAATCTCCAGATCCCTCTCATTCCGGTGTATATTCAATTCGTCCATGTGCCCCTTCCACTCGAAGCCTGCCAGGAACCGTTCCTTGTCCGTGCCCCCTGCACCATGCTTCTTGCACCGGCGATCACTCCGCGCCCTCGTCAGTGCCCGGGTGTCACATGCCCACCAGCTTTCGTCTGGTTCGTCCTCGAACCACACCGTACTGGGAGAGGCTAGGCTCTGATACCATTTGTAACGTCCCAGCAACTTACATTCCTGGAAAGTGTGCGAGTGAGGACAAAGCACACTGGAAAGCCTCGTGGTGATGTGTGGGGGCAGTCAACAGTCCCTGTAAGTTGCCAGGACGTTATAACAAAGTCGACTACATGAGCTTTTGTTTCATAGAAAACTATAAATAGACGTGATTCTGTAATTCACAAAGAGAATGAGACTTTAGTTGATCTAACATTTTCATTTGCAGTTTCAGATTGTGATCTTTGTGAAAATGCTCCAAGAACTCATCAAGAAGATGGAGTAGATCTTTCTTTGAAGGGTTTCTTTAGGAGAAAGAAAGTTGTGCTTATTGTTTGACCAAATTTTGCACTACTAGTGTTCATCATATTGATCAAGACTTTATCAATCTATTGGAGATTGGACTGCCCTGTTAGGATTACAAGAAGAGAACGTGGAGTTATGTACACTTTGAGGATTGTTCATAGTGGGTTGAAGATCGCAGAAGAGGGGATATCTTGCTGCAGATCTTTGTGTTGTTGCCTATACTTTTAGTTAGAGGGTTAAAGAGATTGTCTATATTTTAATGTGGATGTCTCTATATAAATCTTGTGTTTGCTTTCTCTTTCCCTACACTTTTTACTTTAAGTCGACTTTACATTTCGCACAGTCAATTTTATTTTTCCGCTGCACTTAAACTTCTTATTCCTTGAGATTCAAGAAACTTTGTAAAGCTTTCACACTTTGCGAAAAAGATTTTAAAAAGACTCTGATTTTTGGACCTCACTAATTCACCCTCTCCCCCCCTCTTGGTTTTGAAACTAAGCCATCTTGTTTCCAACAAGAACGATGGAATTCTGGTTACTTTGAGAGGGGTATCTCAAAGGGGTTGCAAAAAGAGGATTGTTCTTTTTGTGTGTTTGAGTATAGTAGATTTGGAGTTTGAGAGAAGGATACATTGAGAGGGTGTCTCTGTATTGCTTGCTATAAAACTCGATCTATATAGTGCATTTTCTTTCAATCTCATGTTGATTGAAAAGACACTATAGGCATTGAGGTCGAACTAGTATAAACCTTAGTGTGGTTCTTTCTATCCTTTATCTCTTTCATTTCCTTACTTTCTTTATATGCTTGTATTCCAAGAAAGATTTAAAGATTTAAAGATTTTGAAAAGAGTTTTAAGAGAACAATTTTTATTAAGAAAAACTAATTCAACCCCACCACCCCCCCCCAAGTCTTGGTTGAGAAATAAGACATATCTTTTTCTGCACAGATCATTACCCAGAGTTTCCCCATTAACATGCAAACTTACATATTTTCACAAAGATTTCATTATCATATAAGAAAAGGGATACCAATTGAAAAATAATAAGATCATTACTATAACCATATTTTATACAGGATCAATGATTAAAACTTATACCTAACACTAGTGCAGAAATAACATTTAACGTCACACGTTTAACGTCTACCGAAAGGAAATCCAACGTAAAAATGATCGGTGATAGTTTTGTAAATAAAATGAAATTATAGAAGTCAGCTAAATGGGCCCTCGACGTCAAATAAGGTATAGACGTCGGCTCCCCCAGGGTCAGACGCCAAATGGTCTTCATAAAGGATTGAAATGTCATTATTTTATTGCCTTTAGACGTCGGCTACAGGCCCTTTGATGTCTAATTGCAATTAAACATCGGTTTCCCCCTCCACAGACGTCAAAAATGTCCGAAAATATCTCATTTGGGCAATATTATTTGTTTTTTCACTTAGGCGTTGGCCACCCTCCCCATAGACATAAAAAATGTTTGAAATTACCTCATTTTAGGCATCAATATTACTTTTTTTTACCACTTAGACGTCGGCTGGGAAGGGGGGCTGATTTTTTAGAGAACTTAGACTTCGGCTAGGAAGGGGGGCTAACGTTAAATACTCTGCATTTTTACCCACTCCAAAATGCGACACAAGTTACGCATTTTCTCTCTCGCTGCTTTCAACTTCTTCCTCTGCTTTCTCTTGTTCGCCATTAACATTCAAGTAAGTTTTCTTCCACTTTGTATCGTTTAAAATCATTTTACACAGATTATATTTACGTTTGGAACCATTATCTTTCATTTGCACCGATTAAAATTCGTTTTCATTGGCTTTTGGTGCAGTTCTTGGGCATATTGTAGGACAACTGCGATGCCGATTTTCAGACCATTATTGTGTGCGTTTTTCTCCTCACCCTCACAGCGACACCTGTTTTCTCCCTCACCTTCATGATTAGTTTCATTTTTGGGTTTTTATGTATATTAGTTGTTGCATTTTCATTGGTTGTTGCACTTTTAATTGGTTGTTACTACTTCTCAAATTCTGAAAATTTTTGTGGTGTATTCTTGTGTTCGATATTGATTTTTCATAGTTTCGGTGGAAGAAAATATTGGCGATTTGTCTTCTAAAAAATAGCCCATAAATTGACATCTTTTGTAAAAGGTTTAATACCTATTTTGGTCCCTCCTTTGGGGGGGTTTGTTTAAATTGGTCCCTCCTTTTTTAAAAAGTTCACTTAAGTCCTAAATTTCGCAAAAAGTGTTCAATTTGCTCCTTTTTGGTTCCGGCGTTAAGTTTCTTAACGGCACAGATGCCAGGTGGCTAATATGTGACTACGTGTAACGTTCTGTTTTGCTACAGGTTTAAAAAATAAAATAAATTGTGACGTGGAATATTGGAAATAGGTTTAAATTAGAAATTACAATAAGGGTTATATTAGAAATTGGAATTAGGGGTAAAAATTCGAATTAGGGTTAAATTAGTTTGGGGTAAAAATTTCGAATGTGATTGGGAAAAAGAGAAATTGAGAAATTGAAGAGGTGGTTTCGTCTTCGTCTTCATCCATCGTCTTCGTCCATCAGCGCTGTAGGAGGTGGTTTCGTGAAGGTTCGTGATTCGCAAGGTTCGTGAGTCGTTCATCATCGTTGAGGTTAGTTTTGTTACTTACTCATTTCAATATTAAGTGTTTGTGGTGTGGATGATTAAAATATGATTATGTTTGTGTTATTGAAAGTTAAAATATGATTATGTTTGTGTTATTGATGCTTAAAATATGATTGTNTTTGNCCTNTTCATGGTTAAAATACGATTTCATTTTTGTCGTTTTCGTTGTTGAATGGGGTCCCCTGTTGGGTGTTGAAATTGGTCCCCTGTTGGAAGTGGTTCCCCTTTTCATTTGCAGGATAGGGTTTGGGATGGGTGAGGAGAGGTTTAAGGTCGTGGTCCACCATGGTGGGACCTTAGTAAAGGAGTGTGTCCCTTTCAGTATATAGGTGAGCATATATCATGTTGGGACATTGACCCCGACACATGGAGTTATTTTGGAGTTGTTGCTTCAATGAAAGAAATGGGTTACATGGAAGTAGAGGAGTTAGTTTACAGCATTGATAATATTTTGCATGGCCTGTGTGACGATAGTGGAGCTATGAATATGATGGAAGTAGGTAGATGTTTGGGGAAAGTGCACTTATTTGTCATTCATAAAGTTAGTGAACCAGAGGTTGTGGAAATTGAGAATGAGAAAGAGAATGACATCCTTTACCTTTGCCAAGGGCCTGCAGAGAGTGGTGGGGGTAATGGGTCTGAGGCAGTTGAGGTGGACAAAGTTGGTGCAGTTGATGTTGATGAAGTTGGTGCAGTTGAGGTTCATGAAGTGGGTGCAGTGGAGGTGGAGGTGGAGGCAGTGGAGGAAGTGGAGGTGGAAGGGGAGGCAACGGAGGAACTTGAGGTGGAGGTGGAGGCAGTGGAGGAAGTTGAGGTGGAGGCAGTGGGTGCAGTGGAGGCTGAGGAAATGGGTGCAGTGGACGTTGAGGAGGAAGTAGAAAACAATAGTGAGGAGGAAGTTGAAGTGGATACTTGGGACTCTTTGGATGAAGTAGAAAACATTAGTGAGGTTAGTGGTGAAGATCACATGGTGGAAGATATTGGAAGGGGGTTGTCTGATGATGATTCGGAGTCAGAACAGTTGTTAACTCCAGAAGGTAGTGAAGGTAGTGGTAGTGAGGAGGATGACAATGCTGCCAAACCAAGTCCATGTCCGTTTCCTAAATTTGGAAAGCAAAAGTCAATGGTAGACTACAAATGGGAAGTTGGGACTATTTTTAATGATAAAGAGGATTTTAAGGAAGCAATTAGAAACTATGCTATTCATACTGGGAGGGATCT
>NC_028354.1:9978560-10009418 GCF_000741045.1 Vigna radiata var. radiata
AAGAAGAGATTATTAAAGGAATCTAAGTTGTCTAGATATTGGATTCCAAGGTAATATTCTTCTTCTGTCTTATTTATGTTTACTTTCAATTTTTTAACATAGTTATTTATGTTTATTTGTTTCAGCTGGTCTGCAAGGAGGATTTTTGAGGTTAGGCATGTGTCAGCTGTTGGGAACAAGTTCTCAGTGGACTTGGATGCTCGTGAATGTAGCTGCAGGCAGTGGATGATCAGTGGCATCCCATGTTGCCATGCAGTATCAGCCATGCAGTTTATAAATTTACAACCAGAGACTTTTATACCAATTTGGTTCATGAAATCCACATACGAGGAGACTTATGCATCCATCATTTATCCTGTGAATGGCCACCTCCTATGGGAAAAAACAAGCTTCCCTGATATAATGCCACCAGTAAAGAGGAAGATGTCTGGGAGGCCAAAGAAGAAAAGAAGATTGGATCCATGGGAGTTAACCAAGGATGGAACCCAGATGACTGTTGGTGGGCATAGAAAGAAATGTAGCATCTGTCGTCAATTGGGGCACAACAAAAAAATATGTCCTCTACGTCCACCCATCATAGAACCAACAGAACCAGCAAGTGACCAACCTCCTCAGCCACAAGAAGCACCAAGTGACCAACCTACCCAGCCACAAGAACCAGCAAGTGACCAACCAACTCAGCCTCCAGTACCAACACAAGATTCCGTGACAGAACCAACTCCACCAATACTAAGGAAAAAGTTAACAATTAGAAGAAACGTTGCATAGATTGAACTCTCTTTCTTTATTGAGAGTGTGTAGGACAGTAGTTAAGTTATTATGTATGTTATTTGATGTTAGACATTTTATCTTTCATATTTGAATTTGGACATGTTATGAATTTGGTGATACCAATTATGGCAGTATCTTTCTTTTGAATTTAAACATGTTTGACTGGATGTACTGAATATTATGTGTCAAACTGTTGTTTGAATGTTCTTTTATGTTTAGGTTTCCTTACCATGCACTGGAATTATGTTCAATTTAAGGGACCATTATGAACAATTTTTAACTAAAAGGGGGACCAAAATGAACAATGTTAACCAAAAGTAAGGACCAAAATGCACAACTTAAAACGAAACTGAGGACTATTACGAATTTCATTCAACTAACCCGGATGGTTCAAGTTATATTACAACACCAGCTCATAATACACAAACACCACATTGATTCAAGATTGCCCACCTAACATCAACCTAAGGGCACTCAAAACATTACAACATGAACTCAAAATACATGAACACAACATAAATTGCACATTGGTCACCTAACATCAACCTAAAAACAGCCCCAATATGATGATGTTAAGCACAATAACAACAACCCCAACTCCAACTACTAACTTCATCTTTCTCTGCAACTCTTTCACAGTACTTTCCATATCAGTGGTCCTCTTGTTGCTTTGCCTCACATTTGTACCATCTCTATCATCACCGTTCTCTTCACCAAACCACTTGAAAAAGTTACATGACATCCCACTTGTAAATGCACCCTATTACTCACAAAAAACACAAAAAACTGTCAATATAGGATATCAATTAAACATAAAAGTGACTTTGCTATTATAGAAACCTTATAATGACGACATGCCCAAAATTGCCTCCCATCATTCCTTGCAGTTTTCGCAACTTTCAGTACAGCAAAATCACCACAGTAGCAAATAGGGGTTATCCCACCACCCCTCGAAACAGCACCCTATGATGAATGTGAAGCTCCTTTGCCCGTTGTCTTCGAACAAGAACAACCACTTTGTGAAGAAGCCATTCAAAACTCTAAACCCTAACCTTTTCACTGTCCAAAACTCTAGAGCAAATGACCACAAACCCTAACCATGGCTTTTAAACTTGGCAACAATAATCATCAATCACTATAACAGGATGGTTAACTTAATCACACACCAAAAATTACCCCTAAATCCTTCTCTAATCCAACCCTAAGTATAAACATTTCCACGTAATCATTATATATTTTTTAAAAACAATTAACAATGCCAAATCAGCAGATGTTAGCCACCTGGCAGCTGTGCCGTTAAGAAAGTTAACGTCGTTAGCAAAAAGGACCACTTTGAACAGTTTTTGCAAAAGGTAGGACTTAAGTGAACTTTTGAAAAAAGGAGGGACCACTTTGAACAAACCCTCCCAAAGGAGGGACCAAAATAGGTATTAAACCTTTGTAAAAATAATAGACGTTAATTAACGTCTGTTATAAATGCAACAGACGTTAATTGACGTCTGTTCAAAGACAACAGACGTCATTTTAATGTCTCCCACTATGACGTTGAACATTTAACAGACGTCAAAAGCTATTTTTGTGTTAGTGTAAGCAAAATTGCCACAAATCATATGAACTCTCTATACCTTAGCATTTACCCATAACCGCTCAACAACACACAATAATCATCAGAATTGAACAACCTAAACAATTAATCATATACCTCGAAAATTTCTTCTCCTACAACTATTCCAAAAACCACAAATATAGACTTTTTCAAACACCAAAAGGATCTACACATAGTCAAGAAAAAAAAAACATCCCCAATAGTAACAAGGATATACATCAATAACCACATAACTACAAACACAAATATAAACACAAAGACATTATAAGAAGAAAGTTAGCTCCCTTTACTAACATCATTTTCATACTCTTCATATATTCATAATCATCAACCTAAACATACAATTACCATAATCTATCATATTCACTTCACATATTTATACTTGTCAATCTCTATTGCACAGTAATAATAAAGAAAGGATAGCTCCCACTTACAAACATACCCTAAAGCCTTTTCACATACACAGAATCATCAACCCAAACATGCCATATTCCCAACCTATTATCTCCATATCATCACAAAGACAGAAAGAACCATACAACAATAACAAAGAAAGATTAGCCCGACTTACCTATGCTTTGAGTGGTTTCAGACTTTCTCTTCTCTAGATTGAGTATCTTCAACCTTCTTTACACTTGACCATATTGTTTTAGCCTTCTCTACAACTAGAGGTGGTTATCTTATCCTTGGTGGTATTTTTCACTTCTTCATTCTTACCTTATTTATAGCAAACCAAATAACAATGGTAGATCACCAACCCCACCTAACACCAACCCCACCTAACACCAACCCCACCTAACATCATGTATTTTACTATAGCATCATACATATTTTACCGTAGCATTACTATAACATCATACGTATTTTACTATAGCATCATACATATTTTACTCTACTCTAAAAATTAATCCATTTTCTCAAATGTAACAATTTTTCAAGGGTCTTATAATGTGATGCTTTAAGACTATATAAGAATGTGATGAATGAGGTAAGCATGATGTATTGTTCTTTAGCTACTTTCTTGTGACTGTGCTTACTATTTTGGTAATGTTTATTGTGATGTTTATTGATGTGTGATTGGAATGTGATGGATATGGAATGACTTTCAAAGGAGCAAGCATTACCCTCTTATGATAGGTGTACTGAGTTGTGCCCCGAATGAAGATTATCAGTCTTTACTAAGTATTCGAACTCACACAAAGTAAAATATCTAGTTAGTGAGAATCGATAAAAGTTCATATAACGAGAATTGATATAAAAGGGACCTTCTTTGACAGTCATAGGTGAACTAACCTTGTCATATAGAAAGGTAAGGTAAAGTCATGGCTCTATAAGCCAACATCTATTGGTATCCTTATAACAAGTGCAAAATCTCTTACGCTTAGCTTAATATAAAGAAATCCACTAGAGGTAGTTGTTGTAGTTTATCAAGATAATGATGTATGATTGAATGAAGTTAATGCTTATGAGTTTTTGTTTGTTTTAATCATTTTCAATTATTTATAAGTCGTTTCCTTTCTAAATATACTACTTTATCCTTGTCTGATGTGGTTAATCTAGATATTGGTGTATGATTGAATGAAGTTAGTGTTTGTGAGTTCTTATTTGTTTTAATCATTTTGAATGATTTATAGTCCTTTTTTAAATATATTACCTTATTCCTGTTTTTTGTGTTTATTGTGATTTATCAACTAATGATGATTATATGTTATATATAGATAGAAGATAATGCAGATAGAAGGTTTGAAAAGTAATGAGGTTGCTTGATGATAGAATATGGTAGATACGACGGTTAGGTGTGTAATTCTTCTATTGTATAAATCTTTATAGTTAATGAATATTTATTTATCTTTTTTATGTTTAAGTGAAGTTTATTTTATGAAAGATTTGTTAATATATTTTTATATAATTAATGTTGGTTTATACTTATTATTTTAAATTTTATTTTAATTTAAAAGATATATATATATATATATATATATATATATATATATATACTTATTTATTTATTTGTATCAAATACTCTCGTGTCACACACCTGTTAATAATATTTAATTTTCTTATTAATTTTAAAATATTTATGATTAAATTTAAAACAAATATAAACTAATTTTCTCTAAAAAATGAAATGAATAACAAATTTTATCAAACAATTTAATTACATCAGATTATTTTTTGTTTTACAATTGAATGCGTTAAACTCTTATTAGAGATGCTTCATAGATTATTAGATCTCCTCTAGACATTGTTTAATGCATGCAATCATTAATGTAATTAATTTTCAAAATAATAAAATCAAAATCTTCAAAATTGAGTAGCTTCATCAAATTGGTTAATTTTCTTACATAAAAATTTAGGGTACTCAAATAAGAGCGTAAGAAACAGGGTATAAACTTTCTTCGTATTTCATTTTTTTGAGAATGAGAAACAAATCACATATTCGCACATTTATTTCTTTTCATGTTCACCCGAATATTAATATATACATATTAGTACAATTCACGCTTACTAGTAAACGAAGGATACGACAATCTTTTTTTTTTTTTTACAATGTTCTACAATTAATTATAGTAAAACGAGATAAAAACAACCAAAAAGAATTTCGCATAGCTTATGAACGGAAATTAAAAAACAAAATCTAACATTTTCTTATTAAAAAAAATCACAACACTAAATCAAAAATAAGAAATATTTAATTATTTAGTCTCAATTTTACTAAAGACGGAAGTAATATATATATTTTTTATTTAAAATAATTACTTAACTTTAAGGATTTTTAACCTTATAATAAATAAAAAATTATAAATTTTAGTAATAATCTTGAAATTTTTATAAATTTTTTGGCTTCAAATATTTAAAAAATGAAATATAAAGTAGATATAACATCCGTCGTTAAAACATTAATGTCATATATCTTTTTCATAAAAAAAATAATAAAAAAGTAACAACTTTTTGAAATTTTAATTATTCTTGTGATCTCAGTTATTTACATAAATCAAGGTAGAAATAATATATATGACTTTAGTTCAGTGAAATTCGAAATCATATGTCGTTTTAAAAAAAACAAATAAATAAATAGTGAGATTTTTGAAATTTTCTAAAAGTTTTGACACATCTTTGGATTTCGTTGTTTGTTAACTAATGTCAAATATATATATATATATATATATATATATATATATATATATATATATATATGGGGTTTATTAATGCGCGTACGTCTGTTTTTCAGTTGGTACGTTTTAACAATGTGTACCAGATTATAGGAGACAAAAATACCCTTATACATCATGGATTATAAGTTTTAAGGTCAAGGATATTTAAATAATTTTCATTCTCAAAACTAAAAAAACTCAAACCTTTACTCACCTCCCTCATTCCTCTCAACCCTTTCTCTTTCATATCTCTCACTCCAACATTCTCTCTGTCATCTGTTTCCCAATTGAAAAAAATATCAGAAACCCTTACCTAACCCTAATCCACCTTCCTCACATATTTGTTTCTCTCGTCTCCATACTCTCCCTCAGCCACACACAACAACCCGCGACATCGTAATTTATTGCTCTAACGTTTAATTATTTATCTAATTATATCTTTTAAACTTACTGCGACCATAGGTTTACACAGTGAACCACATATTACTCAATGAAGATGGTGGTGGTAATTTGAATGAGAGATATTTTTTAAAAATTGAAAAAGTTTACTCTTTTATAATCATTTTATATTTATTAATGTGTGTAAAATGAATATAAACTTTGTCACTTTATGTTACTTTTTCCAAATCTCAAAGGAAAAAAATGATTTTACAGTTTTAAAGTTTATTTTAAACGCGTGTAGAAGTTGATTCAATGATAAAAAAGGACATAAGGAAATTAAAGAAATAGGTATAGAAGAGCTCGAGTACAATTCTTTCAATTCTAGGGTATAGAAGAGCTCGAGTACAATTCTTTCAATTCTAGGTTGTAATCTTACATCATGTATATCATACCAAAAGGGAAAAGGACAATAGAGGGAAATATCTTGTTCTTTAAAAATATAATGAAATATGGTGTAGATGTGTAAATAATGTATGAAAATTTAATTGATTTATAAAGGTTTTATTTACATGATTTAATTTAAAAATGAAATTTAATAAATGAACGAACAGATCAAGAGCAACAAATTACTATGTCGCGGCGGTTGTTGTGTGTGGCTGAGGGAGAGTATGGAGATGAGAGAGAAACAAATTGGTTAAGTGAGGAAGGTGGATTAGGGTTAGGTAAGGGTTTCTGATTTTTTTTAATTGGGGCAACAGTAGGGATAACAGAGAAAATGGTTTTGGGGTTTTTTGTTTTAGTTTTGAAAATGAAAATTATTTAAATATCCTTAATCTTAAAACTTAGAATCCATGATATATGAGGTATAATACGTACACATTGGCGCGTTAACAAATCCCTATATATATGATTTTGGTTTCTTTGCAACATGTCATTTTTAGATTAATAAAAAAAATGTGATTTTTTTTAAAAATTTTGTCACACATTTAAGTTTTGATTCTTTATTAACCGATACTAAAAGAAACATGTGACTCGTTTCTTTTCTAATTAAGGTCTATAAATTTCAAAAATTTTCAAACATTTCGTCATATCCTTATATGGTTTGATTTTTTCAAAATCAAAATATATTACGAGTTAATCATAACTGTACTAATTATTTTTTTTTCACAAATAGTTAAGGTAAATACATAAAAAAAATAGATAAAAAATTTAAAAACCAAGACATTACATCAAGAAAAACAAAACAAAATTTTATATATAACTTCATTTGCAAATCATGATACTTATTAACATTTATATATAAACGAGAAATATAATTGATTAAAAAAGAAACATATAAAATTATATTAATATTCAATAATTAATTTCATGAAAATTTTAAATGCAATAACTTAACTTGTAAGTTGGTTTCATTATATTTTTAATTTTTTTAAAATTAGTATTTGAAAACTGTATACATTATTTACATTACATTTTAATTTCTAAATAATTTTTTATTTTATTTTCTGTTTCTTAAGTAATCGTATTTTTTTTTCCTCATACACATTCTCATTCAATTTTAACTAAAAATATTTTAATACCATAATATATTATCTAATTAGTTTACTTTTTCTTTCTCTATTACAACAATCTAATCAGTAAAAAAAAAATGTTTTCCCTTATCTTTCTTCACTTTTTCCAATTCGTAGATTATTTTCTTTTTCTAATCCTGCACTCGTTCAAAGAAAGCCTAAGTGCATAATCCAAAATCTATTTTGTGTTCTCAATCTTCTGCACTATTATGTCCCTTTATCTTCTTAGTGTGGGACCCACTGGGACTCCAAACGTCACATTCGCCCGAAATCTACTTAGTCAACTATAGAAATTTGTCCATAATCAACAACCACTCACATCAAATCAAACATTAAAAATACACCAAAAACAAACCCCATATGCCATTTATGCTAACATAAAAAGAAAAGTATCATTTTATAAAGATCAAAAACTAAAACATTAAAAAAAAACTGTGTTTTTATTAAGGAGAACTATACTTAGATAATATTTTTTTACAACATTTGAATATTATCTACGTGTCATTCTGTGATCGGTATAAAATTATTTCACAATCAATAATAATAATCATAAATACTATCATAGACCAATCACAGAATGATACGTAAATAATGTTTAAATGTTGTCAAAAAAATATTATCTAAGTATCATTATCATTTTATAAATTGCGTAAGCAAGAATATGCAACTTCACATAATGTTGACTACAAAAATGTTTCTGTTTACCATTCTAACATTAACATGTTTTTGTTTTTCAAAAGTTGAATATATATAGTGAAATTGTTATTTTTAAAAGGAGTGTGACGACTAATAATCTTTTAAGATTTTCAACTATATGAGATATTGAGATAGCCATTTTATTTTTTATAAACTTTTTGTGTGTAGTTGATATTTGATACATTGGAATAAACTTTGCTTTGTATTTGATGTGGAATCACTGATATACGTAAGTATAAATTTTTCACATAACCATTTAAATGATAATTTTAGTAAAAAAATAATAATCTCAATGCATTAATCTTTAACCGATTTGAGTATTTATTTATTTTGAATTATTTCAAACTTTTAGAATTTATAATTTATATCTTCAATTTGCAAAGTATTGTTAACTTTTTGCCTTAAAATTTGATTTTTCAGAAATTACCTCATTTCTATTGGATTTTGAGTTTTTTATTCCCATTAATCGTTCACCATCATAATTATACAAGTATAAATTTCTTTTCCTCCGTCAAGTTAAAGGTTAATTTTGTTTGTCATAATTTAATTGTAGTTGACCTAATAAGCTTTTTATAGACAATCACAATTAAACACATTTATCTATTACATAGATATTTTCACAGAATGTAAGCGTGTGTATTTAACCATTATGTCAATTTAGCATGTACTTAATCGTATTATCGTATAGGTCAACTCTTTTGTATTATTCCACTCTAAGTAGCACATATGATTTAAAAAAAAATTGAAATACTATACAGAAAATAACAAATTTATTGATTTTGATATCTTAAAATATATTAAAAATATTCTTAATATATTCTTAATATTTTATCATTTTGAACTAATACGGGTTTTTAAGTTAGGTACTACACAATTGAACATTTTTTTTCCTATAATCATGAAAGTTTTAGTTTATAAAAAATGTTAAAATTAAACATTTGCAAGTCTAACTCAGTTGTTCTAAAACCGTTACATCTCTTACATTCTTACCAATTAGAAAAACTGAAGGTGTGGAAAAGAAAACACTCTACAATTACCCACTAATAGATCCACTTACGTGGTTTTTCTTTCATGGGGTCTATCATCAAGACGGGTTCAAATTTTAAAAAAGGTCATTTCTTTCTGCACCCTCCACAATTTCCATGTGAACGTGGTTAAAAGATAAAAGTATACTTAATGCAATATATACTTTTACTCTAAATTTTCTCTTCTTCCATCGTCACTGTCCATCTTTACTATACTATTTGCGTTGTTAATCCTGTTAGCAAATTGAATTATATATATATATATATATATATATATATATATATATATATATATATATATATATATATAATAGTAATAATAAATCAATAGATGTGTTAGGACCATTATATTTTATTAATTAACTTTATAAAGTGATTTAATTAAGTAAATATAGCTAAAGGCATATATCTCCTGAATAATATTTTGCATAGAGATCAACAATAATTTTAATTTGTTGAAAGGACCAAATTAAAATTATTGAAACTTAAGAAAAGTAACCAACAGAGGTTACATAAAGGGATATGGTCCTCATCTGGGAGAACGCTCGTCATTCTATTTCTTTCTCTTCATCTTCATTCGAAGAGAAAATACAAAGGGAACCTAATGTAGGGAACCTAATGTGATCTACAAAGGAAAGATCAAAGACCAATTAAAGGTTGATTACTAATAGTTCCTAATGATCAATCCTTTCCAATCCCAATTTCGAATTCCTTGATCGCTATCTTCTTCTTCTTCTTCTTTGTTCTTTGCCATGGTGGAGCCACTTCAATCTCAACAAAAGCTTCCATTTCCCAATACGCGTCGAACCAAGTTCTCGTTATACGTAGCCGCATTCTCTAGACCTGCTCTAATTTCATTCGAGTCTCCCGTGAAATGCCAACCCATCTCACCATTTTATCAGTGTTTGCTGAGTAAGCGAAAAATGGGTAGGTGTTCACCAATAGATGGGAACCAATTTGGAGGAGGAGGTCGAGCATGGGTTTAATAACTAGTTCAACTAGTTCGATTTTGAAGGAACTGAATTATGCGAGTAAGGAGCTTTGGAGCGCGGAGAGTGTGATGGGATAGAAGATTTTGATGTTGGTGTTGAGGTTGTACTTAGTTAAGGAAGCTAACATGTTCTTCATTACCTATACGAGAAACTTGGTTGTGTTATTGGGGTCAACAAACACTTCGTTGCCCACAGCGACGACTTCGATTTGCATGGTTCGGTAGTATTTAGAGATGTTGTGAAGGATTGGTCCGTCGCGGCGTTCGAGAGAAGCTCGTTTGGCATGGCAATCGTCACCTTGATTCTTGAGTTAGCAAATGTCGTTAACACGGTGGCGTCGGTGTTGTACAACTTCACACCGTTCTGTTACCAATGAGGTGCATTGGTATTTTTAAGATAAATGATTTTGATGATGCTACAAGAGATGAACTCGAAGAATCAAGTTGTAATTTATTTAAAATCACTTTTGTAGACTGTAAATGTATTAGGAACAACTTTGAACATGTAAAATCTTAGAAATTTCATGTCTTTAGGATATTTGTGCATATAATCGATTATTTGATTTAATAATCGATTATCATGAGCTTTTCGAAAACCTATTGCTTTCGCAAATAATCGATTATTGTTTGAAATAATCGATTATCCTAGTCTATTTGAGAATTGCCCAAGTCTCGCAGATAATCGATTATTCTTCAGATAATCGATTATCACTCTTTTAAAAAACTTGTAACGGACTTAAATAATCAATTATGACTTACAATAATCGATTATCACTAGCAATTGTAATGTGTCTTTTTAATTTCAGACCAATGGGTTATATATAGTTGTCTCAAACCCTTAGAGGGTTTATATAAGTCATTTGAGAATACAGCGTGATCTAAGGAAGTTCTCAAGTGTCAGTTCATTGCTTTTATCAAGTCTTGTGAATAGGAGAAACTCGCGGTCAGAGCAGTTCTCTTCAAGTTGGAAGAGTTGTTTCTTCCAGTTCGTTGGTCGAAGGAAGAATTTTGTTGCACACTTCCGGTTCGTCTGTTGAAGGAAACTGCTCGTTGTCTGCTTCCTGTTCGTTTGCCGAAGGAAGCTTCCCTCTGGTTCGTTCATCGAAGGAAGATTTTGCTTTTCTTTTTTTATTCACTATTTTGTAATATGTAAAACTGCTTTAGTGAAAAACGTTAATCACTCTTTATAATGATTAACAATTGGACGTAGAATTTGTTGATTCGAACCAGTATAAAAATCCTTTGTGTGATTTTTCTACTCCCTACACTCTTTACATTTTCTGCACATCAACTGTTTGATAAAATATTTGTAAGAAAATTAAAGGAACCAGTTTTGAAATTGACCAAACAAACTCTTTACGTTTAACAATATGTATCATACTCTATGTCTTAACATTTCCACTGCGCAAAATCGGTACCGATTGTTCCAATCGGTTCAGTACCTGACTCTTTAGAAGCTTCACCACCTTCGCCATTGTAGGAAGATCGTTCGCTAACTTCATAGTTTACTTCTACGGATCCCGCTTCTCAGAATGGGAGTAATGGTAAAAAAATATAACCATGCCCATAAATCAATCAACGAACAAAAACTTGTAAGAATTCATTTTTTAGTATATGAAGTTTATGATATATGCAAAAGTTTCTGACGTACTGAAAATCTGAAGAAAAAAAATCACAACTCTAAAAATAAGTGTGCAATTAAATGCAAATTTTGTAGTAGAGAGATGATGAAGAATAATATAAAAGAATAAACTACTATAAACAAAAGAAAAAAAGATATCTTAAATGGATGTGAGCTTCTGTCTACACATGCCATCATCCGTTGAAGATAAAAACGAATATCCATGGATGTTCATTGAAGGACAAAACAGGAATGGGAAGGTATTGAAAACAGTCCCTGGTGGTGTAGAGAGTAACGTCCCGCATTCCATTCTAAACTAGTGCATACTTAACGTCCACAGTTACTACCTGCACCCCACTATTAGAAAAAGATTTAAACACCCTACATCACTGCTGCTTAAGAGGAAAAACACTTTAGAGAACAAGAGAGAAAACGCAGCATTAAAAAATATTTGTTCCTAAAATTCCATTCTAAAATGCATTTCATGCATTCTAAAAATTTTATTTCGAAAATCTTGTTTCAAAACTTCCAAAACAATGGTTCCAGAAAGTTTATCGAACTTAAAGACGTTAAGAATATTAGTATTTATAGATGATAGAAGGATGTCCCTTTAATATTATTTAGTTGGAGATTCAAAAGAACATCACAAAGTAAAATGTTTCCCTCGTTACTGGAAGTAACTGTTCACAATAAATTTTCCTTGATAATCTCAAAATAAATATTGAACTAAGCATTGGAAACAGGAAACTATGCATAGTTATTTATGACTCTGTATTCTATCCCATTTCCCAAGTTCTAATGGAAAACTGATCATGTATTCCATATTTCTTCAAACTCATGTAGCAGTACAATCCTAACAAAATACTCATGCAACTTGTCCTATCTTTGAATTCAAAATTTACAATGCTCTATGTTAGTGAGCTCATCCTGGTTTGGCCATGTTTTAAAAGAATAAAAAGAACAAAAGAATGGTACAATGAACAAAATGATTCAAAGTACAAGCAATAACACCTTCGGCATACGTACATTAAGTAAACAGAAAACAACGCACTTTATTTCATATTCCTATACGACATTAATTACATATATCAACAGCCAAAAGAAGCATATAAGTTACCTTAACTAAAAGGGATAAAAGACTTAACAAAGCACATAACTGCACTAAAACCGTAAGGGCAGTTGCTTCGAAAGTTTTCATTGATGAAAAAGAGTTAACAAGGAAATGAAGATTCCATTCATTCCTTCCAGTTATAGGAAGCTCGGTCAACAACTAAATAGTCGCCCCGGATATCCTTTACAACTCGAAGGTCATCATCGAGGTACACAGTATCAAACCTGCAGAAACAGGACACAAGCACATTACTACAATAAAACTTCTAAAGACTCTTACCAACAGACTGTAAGAGAACTGTTCGTTTTTCTTTTATAGATTACTGTCATAGGAAATTGGGTATAATACATATTAAGTCACAAATCAAGTAGCACAGGAGATTCGGTAGAATATTGAAGTATTTGGTTCTTCTGTATTACCAGACAGCTTTCAAGAGTTGGATTCAAAATGAAATAGCATTCACTTATCCAAAGCCTGGTAAGTTGTCTCAAGAACTTAGAAACACAATTCATTGTTTGTAAGTATTAAAGAACACCGACTTAGGTCATGTTTAGGACTGAGCAACGGTCAGGTTAGGCTGGATTTGGGTCCAACAGGACCAATCCAACACAATCCAAATTTAACATTTCAAATCCATATCCGACCATTTACCAGTTTGGGTAAGCCGTATTCAGTTAATTTCGAATATGCTTAACTATCTGAATTTCACATTACAAAATTCAAGATCTCTTTCTTCAGGATGTCTCATCTACTAAAGTAGATCGCAAGCTCAACCATGCAAAGAAGAGAACTCGTCTTCACCACCACCTTTAACCACCATGTCGCACAACAGTAGTGTGACCCACATAGATCTCCAAACGCAACCATTGTCAACACTCGTCAGCAGCCCAGGCAGCCACACGATGATGCATATTGAGCCTCCCTCCATGCAAATCTTCATCGCAAAGCTACACCAAGTGAACGCAAGCCAACCCACACCTCATTGGAAGAAGATAACACCTTTATATGATGGGAAATGTATAACATCTTCTACGCAGTCTGGCGACATTTCCGGCGATGATGAATGCTCCACCACTGTATCACCTAGGTTGCCTAGGACATCCTCCGATTTGCATCTACAACCTCCACGCGAGCATTCCTTAAAACTGCTAGGCCCCTAGAATGAGCACAACGAACCAGATCCACCATCGTCAAAGTAGATCGCGAGTTCAAATCTCCATCATGCTAGCAAACCATTCTACATCTCCACCGTGCTAGGATTAGAAGTTGGGGAAGAAGAATGAAAAAGAAGGGGTTGGAGTCTAGAGTTTGTGACTGTAAAAGAGTGTTTCCTTTCATTCTTAAAAAAAATAAAATTAAACCTCTACTAACGTGGCGGCTTCTTTCTCAGAGCGACTTCCGGTGTTGGGTTCGCCGAAGTTGGGCGCACCTTTCTGCCCTATCAACAACCCCAGTAGGCTACGGTGGCAGCCGCGGTGGTCGATCAGCTGCGCCAGCGGCTACTATTGACTTTTGGTTTTGGGTTTGTCGGAGTTGGGAGCACCTTTCTGCCCTATCAACAACCCCAGTCGGCTACAGTGGCAACCGCGTTGGTCGGACAGCGACAACAACGACTACTGTTGCAGTGAAAACGGAACCCCCAAAATCGGGAGCTCTGACACCAAGTGGAAAATAAGAATGATTTTATTATTCAATCATATGAATTACATTCTCCTTTGCTCTATTTGTAACAATTTAATCTTCTAAAATAGAGAAATAGGGAAACAAAATAGTCTAGAAGATTACACATCTATTTTCTCTAATTAGGAAGATTTTATAGATATCTTCTTTAATTAAGAAGATATTTCCTCTAATTACAACAACATATTACAAGAAACAGGCATGATTGATTACAGACCAGTAGACAGTCTAATGGACCTAAACCAGAAATTAAGGACAAAAAAAGGTGAATTATTCTCCGATCTAGAGAGGTATAGGAGGCAGGTTGGAAAACTGATTTATCTCACTATTACAAAGCCAGAACTATCCTTTGCAGTTGGAGTGGTTAATCAGTTCATGCAGGCTCCATGTGTTGACCATTGGAATGCTCTCATTAGGTATGTCAAAAAGGCTCTCGGGCAAGGATTGTTATGTGAAGATAAAGGAAGCATTCAGGTTTCTGGGTACTGTGATGCAGATTGGGCAGGTTCGCCTATTGATAGACGGTCTACAATCGAATAGTGTTTTTTTGGGAGGAAACATTATTTCATGGAAAAGTAAAAAACATAATGTAGTAGCTTGATCAACAACTGAAGCCGAGTATAGGGCAATGGTCACTAACATGTAAACTTATATGGGTGAAACAATTTCTTCAAGAGCTTAACTTTTGTGGCATTCATACTATCCATACTACGAAGATGTATTGCGATAATCAAGTTCCTCTCCACATTGCATCAAATTCAGTGTTTCACGAGAGGACTAAACATATAGAAATTGATTGTCATTTTGTTCGTGAAAAGTTGTTGACTAAAGAAATATGTACTGAGTTTGTTGGGTCAAACAATCAACTCACAGATGTGTTGACCAAGTCATTAAGAGATCCACATTTTGAGTTTATTTGTTCCAAGCTTAGTACATACAATTTGTATGATCAAACTTAAAGGAGAGTGTTAGAATATTTATCCTATCTATCATCATTGTAGTGTGTCTAGTATATATATAGTAGTACCTAGGTCTGCAGCTAGGGTTCTAGGGGCAGACCCGTAATGTACTTTTGTATCAGAACTTTCTTATATATAGAATGAGAGTGAGAGGGATCTTCCAAGTCCTCTAGAATTATTTTACAGTTTCAATCTCAAGTTTAATTTACATAATAAAAAACAATAAGTTTTCACCTAAAAATCAAGAATTAATGATTTCATATCCTAGAAGACGTACCAACTAATAATTAACAAATCTATATCAGCTAATGACTAATTACATTCTAACACTCCCTCTCAAGTTGAACCATAAATAAAAAATACACTACACTCTTTGTTTCTATAATGTCCATAAGAGATACATTAATAAATAAAATATATGAAGAATTAATAAAATGTATATGAATATTAAAATTATAATGGATATTTCGCTTTGAACTCAACTTTAATACAAAGCTTTCGTTACCCCTAAGCTACAAACATTTAAGTGTCAACATTGAAAGTTATTCCTAGCCATCCTCTAATCAGGTATGCTAACAATCATTTTTGTCGACATTTTCAACTCTTCAAGTTAGCTTCATTCTCCTCTGCTAAGCAAAACCATTAAATTTGAAGATAGGAAAATGTGGATGAATGAACTTTGAAATCATTGGTTATCATGTAAAGATACATATGAGAATGCTTACCAAACATATTCTTATATAATTGAACTAAAAAGTACTTACCAACCCTGTCCAAATGGTGGCAATGGTATTTCCCAATTCTTTCCACGTAATACTGCACTTGTAAATCTAAACAACCAATGTCAGCCATCAAATGTATTAGAATATTTCTTGTGTAAGAAATTTAAACTCACTATGCAGTGACATCAAGCTTAAACTTTCAGTTATGTGCTCTCAAACACCTAAAAATACTATCAACAATTTTGACAGGAAAATGAATATAAGAGGCTTTAAACGATAAAATATTACATTGATATGATGAATAAGGGATATAAGGTTGGTTTGTGTCAAAACCGAGCTGCTCATTAGGTATTTTAGGAAGTCTTTTATTTTATCCTTGATGTATTTTTATTCTTTATTATTTAGGACCAATGGCCTCATTATTGAAAAACGGAATAATATTCGTTCTAAATTTGAAATGTTATTGGAGCTCTTGATCTTTGGGAGTTTCTAACTGTATATATCAACCCTAAAACACAACCTTTATTGCTGCACCCCTCGAACATATTGCAGCCTTCATTGTTGCACCACTCTGATCGTATTGCAACCTTTATTGCTGCATAATCCACCTATATGGCTGAGATCATGAATTCTAGAATGGAAATTATGGACAGATCTCAAATTGATAGAGAACAAGAAAATTTTCACAGCAGATGGAAGTCTTATAACAGCAGCAAGGAGCCGTCGAAATAAGTCCATCCATAACCTTAAGAAGTGTCTTTCATATCCTTAAATTGTCTAATAATTTGATATTCCTACAAAAACTCAAGCTCTTTCATCTAATGTTGTTTTTCATAGCAATTCTTGTATTTTACAGCACCACCATTTGGAATGAGCTCAAAAGGTCCTAACGACTGGGTCTATAACGGTGGCAGCAAGTAAGATTTGCCAGAGAAAGGTGTTTGGGCTGCAACTCCCGTCGATCCTAGTGGTGACGTGTTATCATGTGTGGAAACTCTGTTACCAATGCAACTACCAATATTGTGATCACTGGAATGGGGAACTCCTTCCTAGCCAACCAATGACCTCAACAACAATGGCCAACAACAGCTGTAGCAGCAGTTAATGTGGCAACTATTGCATTCTCACCATTTCTATTCATCATAATCAATTTAAAACAGGAAAATATAAATATACTAAAACGAATAAGAAAATTCTACATGTATTTTTTCTTAATCAATATGGAGATATTGAAGATACTTTTATCATAATAATTTGCTATTTACAACAAGAGTAGATCCAAAATTTAGGAACTTCGTAGCAGAGAATTAATTCAATAGGTAAACGAAGATGGTATACATTACAATGTCAAAAACCAACTCAGAGGCAAATAAATTTCATATTAAGTGTTAACAATATAAAACTTGAGTAATGATAGACAAATAATAACGAAAAACTCATTGGAAAAAAAAAATCAATCAATCAAAATAGGCCAGTAGGCCTTTTGTGTTTTGTTTTGCTATACGGTAAATGAAGGGAGAAGGGGAGGGGATATTTTAATTTGACTTCTTTCATTTAGAAATTAGGTGAGGAGGGAAGGGGAAATTAGGGACCAAAATCTCCCAGCTAATGTTTGGAGGGATTCAAAGGAAAGGGGGTGATTTATTGTATGCAGACAAAATATTGCAATATTTATTTTGTTTGTCATCTTCTCCATTACTGATTATACGGATATAACTGTAAGTTTGTCTTCCCCTCACCTATGAACTTAGGGCCAAACAAAGTATGTCTTTCTTCCCCTTCTCTCTCTTTCGAACCAGCTGAGGTTAATTAGTCAACTATGATGCACAGATATGATAAGTATCGGTTGCGATATGTCCAATACGCTGATAGTTTATTTTGAAAAAAATAGGATATGATACATAATATATGCATATTGAAAAGTATACAATAATTCTTAAAAACATGATAAACGTATGATTGTTATTGTGTGAACCTAAATTAAAATCATATGTATTAAAGTTGTTAACATAAAAAGTTATAAATTATTGTTATCATAAAACTACTACTGTTTTATAGATAAGATTTATTAATAAATATAGATAAAGTATCTGGACACAAGACCCAAATTGAAGTATTGGTGCATTATAATTGGTCAGATGTCCCTAGGGAAGAGAATAATGAGAACATTCTCTCGACTCTAGACTTGTCATGAAACTGTGGTGTTTCAATAGTAGAAGACAAAGGTAGAAAATATACCAAAACTGCTTGACTTCCAGTTCACAGAATTTGATGAGCCCCTAACCCCTACCAAGGATGGAGGCACATGGCACAAGCATAGAAATAATAAAAGGAGAGTTTTTTTTTCACCTTCTTTTGATTTAGTTTTATGTTAAGTTCCCTAAGTTTGCATGGTTGGGTTGACTATATTTTACTTGAACCATGCGAACATGTTAACTTGTTCTTCTTTGTTTTGTAGGATTTTTCTTCTTTTTTATTTCAAAAGTTCGATATATTATCTTTATTTTATATTTATCTTTTAACTTTAGTTAATTTGTTATTATTTTTTATTTTTATTTTGGACTTAACCCATTGTTTCGGGTGTGGGGTCGAAAATCGCTGCCAAACACTCCTTCACACTTTTCTTCTATGTTCTTTATGCCTGAACTGCAAATCGTATAGGTGGATATCTGTCAAAAGCACTCTGATCCTCAAGTCAATAATCTAACTGATAGGGTATCACAGTAAAATCTTAAATTCGCAATAAATGCAATCACCTACCTCCTTACCTCCGACTTTTTATAGATTTCGAGATGAGCTTATGATTAGCAAAGCTGTAATCACGGCCCAATACCTAATAAAAAAGACTTATCAATAAACATGATTAGAGGTTGTGCTTAAGGTTGCATAGGATTTAGGACCACTCGACCACCTTATTCCCTGATCGAGCGGTCTCTCACTTGCCCATACGGGTATATGGTACACTTATATTTCTTTTATTATAAATAGAGGACCCTATGTGTATATTCAACACAAAGGAGATTAATCTCATACATAGTTTTCACTATATTCAACAAAAGACTACATGTTATTTTTTAAAAATCTTTGCGGACACACTGTCGGCCAGGCTCTTACCTGCCAGGCACGATGGAGGCCGGCCAGGCTTGGTGGAAGCCGACTAGCTTCTGTTGTAGATGGTAAGGCTTGATGGAGGCCGACTAGGCTATGTTGCCACATGTTGCTGGGTTGGTGGTGGTCGTCAACTTCTCTGCACCCTGGTGCTAACTCACGAACATGCATAGCAGCCTCGGCCAGATATCATGATAGCCCGACAACCTGACAGTTGGCATCCTAGAAGCTCAGTAGGCTAGGTTGAGCTCAATCTAGAGAAAACGGACACTAAGGGGGTGATTTATGGTGTTTCTACAAGGAAGATGGGTTGCATATGAGGTGGAGGAGAGAGAAAACCATAAAGCATAAAGCAATTGTACAATCATGGTACCTTTGGCAGCAACCACGTACTGGAACGGAATTAGCATGGAGCCTCCGTTCTTCCACGCCAAAGTTGTCTTTAAACGTAATGTTTAACCTAGTTTCTAGAAGCTTTTGTTTTTGGTATAGACACCCTTAGGTCATATTTTCCTTGCTTAGAGACCCCTCGTCTCACCTATTTAAGGGTCTCTCTACTTGACTTGTAAAAGGGTTGATCAATTTAAAGAAATACAGACTTTTTGTTCAACTTCAACCATGGGTGTGAGGTTTCTCCTTTGGAGTGAAGCTCCCCTGGCCTTATCTTGAGCAAGCTCAAGTAATGGCCCTTCACCACTCATCTTAAGGGTTGGTTTGCCTTAAGACCCCCCTTCAAGTGGCGTGCCATCCACTCTCCCATTTTCCACTGTGATCTCTTCCATCTTTTTCTCCATTTACTATCATTTGAATTCTGGTTTATATGTTTTGAAGAATACTATCATTTGTTGTTTTTTTCTAAATGAACTCATGCTATCTAAATGTCGGGAATCTTTACTTAGCTTTCTTAACGAACATCACACCATATTTTCAAAAATATAACAGGAGCCTATATCAGAACTCCCCTACTCAAGACTGATAATTACAGGAAAAAAAGTGACAGAGCCCACCCGTTCTTCCAAGAGTCAATAACTAACAATAAGCATACTCTACCCTTATCCACATGCAAGGGTGTATGACACCAAAATCAAACTCGAAACTCAACTCAACTACTGCAAATGCACAAAAAGAGCATTATTCATGATTGTTATTATCATTATTAATTCCAATTATTCACCTGAAATTCACTCTCTGCGGCGACGCAACCTCAATACTGGATCGAACAAAGAAAACGCCATCGGGGGGAAATGTTATGACGTTGTTAAGCGTCCCATTCCGAACATCTATGACCTGCAACACGTCGCCGGCTCGGGTTCCAAACAAGGGAGCCTTCTCGATAATGAAGAGCTGCTCCTTCTCTGTCGTCCACAGCAGCCGCCACGTCGCCGACAGAGACTCACCGGTGGTGACGGAGCCAGCGCCTACGGCGGCCATCGCGTCGATGGCTTCAACTATCGCCGCTCGCTTCAAGGGGTCGCTCTGCGTCCGGAGGCCGCGGTCCTGGTCGGCTATGAGGGCGAGAAGGTGCTCCTTGGCGGATCGGGATTGGGTCGTGGCGGAGGAGCAGGTGAACCTCCGGTGAGAGTAGCGCGGGCCAGGGAGTTTAGTGGTGAAGGAGTTGGGAATAAGGAGGGTGGCCATGGACATGGGTGGTTGCGATGATTGACTTCCATGGGCCTGTGGAGGGAGTGAACTTGAAAGAATTGGCGGTTGAGAACCCAAATTTCACACAGGGGAAGATATTGTGGGAGCCACGTGGAATGCACGTGGATATTAATCATGTGAGATTTTCCAATTCTGAATTTTGTGAGTAGATTAAGCGTACACTTCCACGCTCAATATGCCCAATATTAGATCAACAAATACAAAAAATCTTAATTAATATTATTTTATTTCTAAAATGATTTCTGATATTTTGGTCGGCCTGTTTCTGTGTGTCCGAGGAAATCTACTTATAAGGATATCCACATTCGAGTCAATAACTATTTGAATAAATAGTGATTATCATATAATTATGCTCCCACTAATAATACTATGTATTAATATTCCTTTTATTCCTATAAGCAACAAATGAATAAGTTTTCATACTTGTTAATGGATTCGGTTATAATAAATAGGCTATATGTTTATATCATATAATATAAATTATCTATTTAAATATTATCCTTCCTTAAATAAGGAGGTTAATATTAAGTATAGATCTTATAATCGGATCCTATTCTTATTTAATCAATTTGGACCTGATAATGACAACATGATAAAGGTCAAGTACTTATATAAGGTTCTCGAGCTTAAAAGTCAATAATTTTGCAGGTGAATTAAACTGTTAAATGAATGAATTTATATATTTTTTTAACCATTTTCTTTCTTATAACCATTTAAAACGACATAATATTTGGCACACCAAACACAAAATTAACCTAACATTTAAATTATTAAATGAACGAGTTGCTCTAAATTCGAGACCAATCACTTTCCTTTCTATAATAGTTTAAAACGCCTAATATTTGGCACAATGAACACACAATCAACCCAATATTATATTTCAATAACCGAAGCACAAGATCAGCCCAATGTTCAATCCATCATTGGTCTTTATGTAAGCGCAAGATCGACTTTCCCTTATTTTGAGTGTACAGTCGAGACACTTAATCCTTTTCCAATTTCTCCTTTACGGCTGATCGTTCAATTAGTCTTTTTTCGTTCAAATTTGTTCGGAAGGGTACTTGTCAAAGATTCTCCGATATTAAAGTAAGTGAAATGTTTGTTCGATAATCAAAGAATAATATTAAATACGCAATTAATGAAATCCAACTACCTCATACATTTGACCTGTATATATAGGGTTGATTATGGGTTTGGATTAGAGAAACCTTAATCAGGATCCAATCATGGCCTAATAACTCTTAATTCCGACTTACCTTAATCTTATTTATTAATCCAACCATCAAGCTCGCCTTGCCGCTCAGCGTTGTCTGGTAACGTAGTTGTTAGGGGAACGCCCGTCTTAGCCGTCCAGGCACCCTAGCACACCAAGCCCTAGACGATTTATGGTCGTAGGATTTTTTTTATTTTATTTTTTTATAAGGTGGGACCTGGTTTGGCTCAGCATTTTTCAAAATTGCTTTGGGCAGGAAACACGTGTCGTCTCCTGGTTGGCTGGTGACCTTGGGTAGTGGGAGCGTTACATGATCTGGGTCGTTGGTCGTGGTGGCCACCAACGATAAAGATGCGTTGACGGTTTCGAAAATTTTACTATAAATAAGGGTTCGCAGCGCTATCATTTTCATCTCTTGCTTCCCTCTCTTTCTTTCGTTCGGCTTGGTACTCTATCAAGTAATAAACGACCACCCTTTCACTGTCTTCTTCTAATGGGTCTACAGGTAGAGACGGCGGGGCTTTGTCCGGCGGTAGCAGGGCGTTAAGCTTAGTGTCTTCGTCCTCCTTGGAGAAGCCAGACAATGCTACAGAATCGCCTCTAATATTGGAGTCTTTTGGCGGTGAACGAGTGATAAACGGGGCATCACTTTTCCTTCTCCAAGGTGCCATTAAAGTAGACGCCACCAGGGCGGAGCTCGCCGAAGGTTGACCAATAATCCGAGGTTACAATTGGGCTTCCCATGATGTGGGCTCCTACGAGTCGGAATACCAGACACATGAGGATTTGTTGGAATGGGCTGATAACAACTTTGTAGCCTGGGATGAGGAGGATGCACGGTTGATCTGCCTGAGTTCCAGCTGTCCGAATGAGCGGGTCTTCCATGGGAAAGAAAATAGTCTCAAAGACTTCTTCTTTGTCTATACCTACCTATTTAATCAGATGTTCGCACGGGTGCCCTTTATTGTTTTTCAATCGACCATGTTGCGTAAGATGAACGTGGCTCCCACTCAGTTGCATTCGAATGGGTGGGTGTGCATCCAACTATGTTCCTCCCACTTCCTAGAAGAGGGACCCTCGGTCGGGCGGGTGGGTCTGACGGTGATGACAATTAGTTAGGTGTGATTATGGGGGTGGGTAGTTTTACTTATGACATTTTGGGAGTTTTTAATGACATTTTGTTAATGGTCATTCGGCCTTGAATGCTTGATTTGTGGTAATTTGGTCGTGTTTTGACCATAAATCATATTGTGATTGTGTTTTTGTGAATTAAAAAGTGTTGAAGAAGTAGAAAAAAAAATTAATTGTAATTGTTTTGACTAATCTTGAAAATGTGTGAAATATATTAAATAGTAATATTTGCAGTACCATATCACTGAAAATGAATTGGATTGGTGGTTGTTTGTTGGTTGCCTCTGAATGCCTTTCTCAAGGTCATGAGTTCGAATTTTGGAGGGGCATATGTTGCTTTTCCTTTTGTCATTGATAAACGTGGGACCCACAAAAGAAGAGANAGAAGGAGTTTGACTAGAAGAATTAATTGCAGAAAGAGAAAAGCTTGGGAAGAATTAATTGTAGAGAGAGAAAATACTATAAAGCTACGTAAATGACTTTTTAGTTTTGAAGAGAGAGAGAAAGTGGTGGATTGATGAGAGTTTTTATTTGGATGCAGTGGTTTCTGTTTATATTTTCATGCATGAACGTGTTGTAACGGGAGGGTTTCCACTATGTGTTTTATTAGGAGGAGTTATTCCTTTTATTTTTTTTTAAGTGGGAAATATTAGTTAGTGGAGGAGTTTAATAGGTAACTAACACTGGTTGGGTATGTTAACAAAAGTTAGAGCCCAAATGTTAGGCCCAGTTATGAGGGAGTTAAGGGTGATTAAGTTAGAATTGGAAGTATAACACGTTAGATAGGGGAGAGGGAAAAGAAAAACCCTGGTATTCATCTGGACACAATCTTGAAGCATTGGAGAAGAGGGAGAGACGCTGCCACGAGAAGGAGAAGCATTGTCACGAGGGAAAAGCTTCTCGCTACGTAACTTTGAAGTTGGAAACATTTGAGGTTTGAACCCAAAAAGGTAAGGGGAACTGACTTGTCCATGTTTGGTTAAGTATATGTGTGATATGCATGGAATGAATGACAATGATCATAGTGTGGTCGTGAATGGTTGCCTATATGGCGATTGGTTGGGTTATATCGACTTTCCTTGTGAGATATGTTTCAGATTATTTACCTCCTTTGTTCTATCTCTTTGCACAAATGTGTATGATTATATCTCTCATAGTCCTTGTTTTTCTCTTACGAAACCAGTGTGTGAAGTTTCGAACCCTTGGGTTTAGGCATTGTATGGCTATAATCTTTCTTTTGAGTTTGGGTAGTAGATGAATGGGGTTTGTGTGAACGAGAATATCAGTGTGCAGGGAGAAAACATATATGAAAGTGTGGATGGGGTAGTGCAAAGCCTCGAACTATTGTGTTGAATGTGTTTCGGTTTCATTGTTTCTTCACTATAGGAAGCCCAAAATTGTGAGAGTGTAGTAACGTGTGTTTTGCATGCGAAGAAGGGGAGAGAGTTAAAGAGAAGAGTATGGTGTATTTAAATGAGGTTGTATGTAAATAAATATTCTAAAGAGTGGTGGTGGGCACTGGACATTGTATATATATTTATATATAAAAAAGCATGACTTTGGTAGTAGTTTGGGGTTCACGTGAGTAAAGGAACTAAATTTAATTTGCATGGTTATTTCAATTTGCATGAGTTGGAGTTACATTGTAATAATACTGGGACCCACGGGTTGTAATGAAGAAAGAGAAGTGAAGTGATGAGTTGATTTGGGTGAAAGGATCTTACGTGAATGGAAAGAGAAAAACTTTAGTTTAGTAAGCTAGTAGACCCATGTGGAGCCCACTTGGAAGTATGCAAATTTATTATGGGTGGAAGAGAGAGGAATAATGTTTTGAGGTGGTGGGGCCGTGAGTGTGTAACAAAGAGTGACATGCATGCATGGAATGGATAATGAACTTACTGGAAAGTGAAATAAAGTGAGTAAGAAAATGGTAGTGTGGGGTCTAATTGGGGTATTGGTGAGCTATATGAGTATTTAATAAATAAAAGGGGTGTATTTTGTATACATAATTTGATATTCTTTTATTTGGTTGACTTGTATATATATATATAGAATTTATGGACTCGGCTATGGTTACAGAATAGAAAAATGGTGTGTTAATATGTGTTTATTATTTTGAGTGATTTGGTTACTTGTCATTATTTTAAGGATGGTTTTATTATTGTTGGAGAATGTTTATAACTTACGGGTTTGTCGTTTGGTTATGTAAATATAATATTGTTTATTTCTCGTAAAATTGAGTTATATTTATGATGCCCGGTGAAGCTCTCCTAGAAGTGTGGTGGAAGTAGCACTGGTACTTGCCCGGTGAAGCTCTTTGAGAATAGAGTGGTGGGGGGTGTATACTTGTCCGGTGAAGCCCAAGAGGGTGGTGGAAAGCATATACTTGCCCGGGGAAGCTCTAAGAGAGTGGTGGGAAGTGGTGTACTTGCCGGTGAAGCCTTTCAGAGAGTGGTGGGAAATGTTATTGTGTAAGAGTTGGTAAAGTGTACTGGCCCGGTAAAGCTCTGTAAGAGAGTGGTGGGGGGTGACACTAACCTTAAAGTTGTAGGTGAGTAACCGGTGGTGATTCAAAATATGTGGCGAATGGTTTCAACAAATTAAATATGAGTTAGTGAGTGAGTCTGGGTGTGATTTGGTTACCGTGATAAATAATTATAAAATTATATGTTGGTGACTTTGATTTCTGATAGTGTAGTTGTTAATGAATTGTTTTGATGACTTGTTTCTGTTAGCTCACCCTTGCAATGTTTGTGGTTGTGGTTTCCACCTACAATGATCGTACTTGTACGGGAGTAGATTGTGTTACAGATAACATCGAATTGAAGCATCTGACGAGAGTAGGGATCTTTGATTTCGGGGTTAATTGTTTATTACTTACAGAGTTTTCAAATTTGTTATATTTTATGTAAAATTGATATTCAGAACTTTTCAGACGATGTTTATACATCTGTTTGCTTCTGCGTTTCAATAGAGTAAAGTTTGATTATCTTTAATGATTATTTTATGGAAAGGTTATGTTTTAAAAAAAAATTACGCCGTGACATCTCGAAAAATTGGGGTGTTACACCTGGTTCTTGTGCGTGTCGACTGGGTGGCAATGGTTCTTGGTCAACTTGCCATTCGCCACCCAACTTTGGACATGTTGGTTGGGTGGCAGTGGTTTTTGGTGAACTCGTCATTCGTCACCCGGTTTTAGATGCATTAGTCGAAGATAGTATTTGAATTATTTGTCAAGGCCTGCTGAGGCATTTCATTTCATTCCATATGCAAAAAACAAGATACATTAGTTGTTCTTTCAACTGAAATAAAATTTTAAATGCGCTGCATTCCATGTATTGGGTATAGGCCTCCCGTCTGACTTAGACAGGTGGTACGCTCCATTATGCAGGTCTTCTGTCACTTTAAAAGGGTCATCCCACTTCGCAGCTAGTTTCCCATGGGATGCCACCTTTCGGGCGTCTCCGGTCTTCCTCCACACCAGATCCCCTTCTTGAAAACTCCTCGGCCGCACCTCATGTTGTATTTCTTTTCCACCATTCGCCTGCACGCTTCAGCCTGAAGGACGACGCAGTGTCTTTTCTCGTCCAAGGTGTCTAATTCGATTCTGAGTTCTTAGTCATTTAGCTGGAGGTTCTCCACCTGTCTCCTTAAAGATGGTTCTCCAAATTCAATCGGGAGCATGGCGTCAGTACCATAGGTGAGGTTGAAGGGCGTTTCGCCGGTTGTGCCATGCGGCGTACACCTATATGCCCACAAGACTTCGGGTAATTCGTTTACCCATGCCCCTTTCCTGTCGCCCAATTTCCTTTTAAATTCTGCCACTGTTATCTTATTTGTGGCCTTTGCCTAGTTGTTGGTCTGAAGGTGTTCCACCTAGCTCGTAACATGCTTTATCCCCAGGCCTTGATAAAACGCCTTTAATCTTTTGTCTATGTATTGCCGTTGTCCGTGATGACCGTCTGAGGTAGGCCGAACCTGCATATTATTTTCCAAAAGAAATTTTGGACTTACTGGGCGGTACAGTGGCGAGGGCCTCAGCTTCTACCCACTTTGTAAAGTAATCCACCGCTATTAAGATGAACCTCTTTTGTGCCCGTCTGGTTGGAAAAGGGCCCACAATGTCCATTCCCTATTGCGCGAATGGCTTTGGGGACACGAGTGAATGCAGTTGAGCTGGTAGGGCATGAGGGATGTTTGCATGTGCCTGGCATTTCTCGCACTTCTGCACGAAAGTCTTAGTATCTTCCTTTATCGTCGGCCAAAAGTAGCTCGCTCAAAGGGTCTGCGCCTTCAGGGCTCGTCGCCCGGTATGGAACCGCATATTCCGTTGTGTGATTCATCCATTACGTAAAGGGCTTCCTGGGAGCTTAAATCGCCAAGCGTAGTGGTCTGATCATCCTTTGGTCCTACCTTGACCGTGCGTAATGGTTACCTTGAACCGCGCCATTTTCGACCGTGCCGTCTAGGGGTACAATTTAAGTCTTGTCGCATAACACGCCCTGACCGTCTTTTGATAGGCCCTTACGACGACCGCCCTTCCTTTCTCCGTTGGGTACTTCAGAGTGAGGTGAGGGGTTGATACTATCGCTCTAAAGGCGTTCAGACATGGCCGTTCCAATAGGACGTTATAGGACATGTTCGTGTTTACCAACAGGTACTGCACTCTTTTTTCGTCGCCCTCTTGGCTAGTGCCCAGGCGGGTACGGAGATCCACGTACCCTTTAGTGTCTACCCTTTCTTCGGAGAAGCCCACTATTTGTTTGCTAAATGGCACGATAAAATCATCTGACAGATCCATCTGTCAAAAGGTCTTCTAATATAAGATGTTAACGGAACTCCCCTGATCTATGAGAACCTTGCCTACCTCGTACCGAGCAATCTCAGCGGTGATCACCATAGGGTCGTCCTACTCGAGATCCGGTGCATGGAAATCATCATCCGTAAAGGTGATGGGTGGCATGGACTTTTTCACCACCTGCACATTATTGATCAACCGTAGCAACCGAAGGTGACATTTCCTTGCTGATGATGAGGGTCTGCCCCTGCGAATCCCCCTGAGATGGTGTTGATGTGTCCCCAGATAAGACGATCATTGCTTCGACTACGGCTTCTACTACGTCGCCTCTCGGATCGCGGTTGTTCATTTTGCCGGTAAGATAGGCAATCGCCATTGTTTCGCCTCACGGGACTCCGACGAAGGCGATGCCGTCGTTCCGATGGCACGATATTTTGGTCGGTTTTAATGTATTTTTTCAGCCGTCCAACCCTGATTAGCTCCTCGATGCGGTCTCTTAATGTCACGCACTCCTTGGTTGTATGGCCAAAAGTTTGGTAATATAGGTAGTGTTTGTCACAGTCGGCTCCCGATGGTGACTCGCTTCTTCGGAGTTGGGATAAGATCGGTGCTTAGCGCTTCTTGCAGGATTTTGGCACGGGGTGCGTTCAGTTGAGTGTATTGCTGAAAACGCGACCCTCTAATCGGCTCTCTCGGCTTGAACCCTGTGGCCCTACCGGACACACCCTCCGTCTTTCGACCCTCTTTCTCTCGAGCCTCCTGAGTCTCTTTCTTGTAGGATTGCTTCATTTCCTCCACCCTTAACTCGTCGGTTGCCCTTTCCCTCAATTGCTCCATAGTCTTCAGGTTCCTCCTGCATATGCTGTCTTTAAAATGTCCCGGCCTCAAGGTCGACATGACATACTGGACAACAAACTCGGTGCTAAGCCCTTTCACTTTTCTGACCATCTTTTCGTAACGGTCCATGACGACTTTTAGCATTTCTTCCTTCCCTTGCTTGAGACTCGAGAGTTCGAAAATCGTCAGGTCTTGCGAGCGACTGTTGGTGAACTGCCTACTAAACATTGCCTTCAGGCCCTCAAAGCTGTCGATGTAGTTTGGGGGGAGAGAGTTGAACCATTCTAATGCCTCTCCTTCCAACGACAGGGAGAATGCCCTGCACCATATGGCCCGGTTGCCGGTTCGGAAGGCCATCCGGGTAGAAAAAGGCTTCGATGTGATCGTTCGGATCAGTTGTGCCGTCATATATGCTTAGTTGGGGGGAGGGAATGCTCAGATATGTTAAAATCCATAATTGAGTGGACGAACGGTATGTGGTTGGATGTATCTTCCTCTTTCACCACCGGTTGTTTACTCACGATTGTGTTTTCAGACCGGTCGCCCTTATTCCTACTCTTCTCTGCCTCCGACTCCTCCAGCTTCCACATAGGGTCCAGTGCACTGCTGTGTTCGGCCGTACCTTCTCAACGCGTACGGACTTTCTATCATCGTCCTCCTAATTTCTCCCTTTTGTCATCTTCTCCTTGCCTAGTCCTTTTCCCTCCTTCTCCTGTGCAAGTCGGGTTGCGCATTAGGCCTTGACCGCCGCCACCTCTTCATGGTTCCGTTGCATTTCCTCCATTTTTTGTTGTAGCATCCTTATCATCTCGATCGGGTCCTCCATGGTCATGTTCCTTGTGACTACCATTGGGTTGAGACGCTCGACCCCACAGTGGGCGCCAAATGTTCCGGTGTAGGGTCGAGACACCTAATCCCTTCACAATTTCTCCTCTACGCTGGTCGTTCAGTCCGTTTTCTTCTGTCCAAATCCGTTCGAGAGGGTACCTGCCAAAGGTCCTCTGATGCTAAAGTCAGTGAAATGTTCGTTCGGTAATCAAAGAATGATATTAAATGCGCAATCAATGAAATCCAACTATCTCATACATTTGACCTGTATATATATAAGGTTGATTATGGGCTTGGATTAGAGAAACCTTAATCAGGGCCCAATCATGGCCCAATAACCCTTAATTACGACTTACCTTAATCTTATTTATTAATCTAACCATCAAGCTCGCCTTGCCGCTCGGCACCGTCCGGTCACGTAGTTGTTAGGGGAACGCCTGTCCTGGTCGTCCAGGCACCCCAATACACCTTATATACTTGATCGATGTTATATAGCTAGAGATGTTCTTCCTACCCTTCCATGAATTCTCCCTGCACTTCCAACTTTCCCAAATTACTTTTCCAAATATTTATAGGTCTGCACAGAAAACAGAAATAGCATAAGAGTAGATTCTTTTTCAAAATTAAAAAGAAACAAACTCTACAATCTCGAAACCCACCCTCTCTCACGCTTTCCTGAAAAATTTCTGCCTCTTCCTTTAAGTCCCTCTCTCACTATGTGTGTTTCCCACCTTTTCTCAGTGCACCTCTCCCTTTATGTGGCTCCCTCACCAATGCGCTCTCTTCTTCGTATTGACAGGCTTGCAAGCAAGGCAATAGGTAGTGGTGTTCGTGGTTGGATCTCGTCTCACTCGCATGTTTCTATGCTAAGATGAGGTCGTGATTCTATTGTTTTTCCATTGTTAATACATTTATATATATATATATATATATATATATATATATATATATATATATATATATATATATATATATATATATATATATATATA
>NC_028354.1:10009503-10012711 GCF_000741045.1 Vigna radiata var. radiata
TATATATATATATATATATATATATATATATATATATATATATATATATATGTGTGTGTGTGTGTGTGTGTGTGTGTGTGTGTGTGTGTGTGTATGTGTGTGTGTATTTTGGACTGAATATGAATGGATTGAATGCACGAATATGGATTAGATGTAGAAATTGTATCATTGAATCTGAATGTATATGAATTTTTGAATTGATTGCTGTAAAAGGAAAATCAAAAACCTTAACCGCACTTCGAAATATGATTAAAGCCTCACCACACTTCATTTAAGAAAGAAGAAAATTCGAACACCAAACATGAATTTATTTGAAAATATAGAAAAGGATAAATATTCATTAGATAATATTAATTACAACTTAAAATAAACATAGTTATCACTACATATTCATCAATCGAATAATTCTAAATTAAATAATATATTAGAAAAACATCACATATTAAAAAACATAAACTTATTATAAATTCAATCAAAAATTAAAAACATTAAGACATTCAAAATTAACTAATAAATAAAAACAACATAACATATTAAACATTATATAATAAATCAAGAACATAAAAATATTTTAAATAAAATATAAAATTATAAACATTAACACATAAATTCAAAATTACTTAAAAAACAAAACTTAAGATCAAATACATTATAATTAAAAAAATTAACATATTCTAAAATAAATTAAATGCTAAAAACATTATTACATATTACAATTTAAATTATAAATAACAAATAACATAACATTTTAAAATTTAAATAATAATTACAAAACATAAACATATTAAAAATGAAATCATAAGTTAAATAATGAAACAAAATTACAAAAAATATTACAAACTAAATACGAAATAAAAAAACAAAAAGTTATTAAAAATTAAATAGAACTAAACACGTATAAAATTAGAGTAATAAATGCAAAATCAACTAATACATAACACTTGCTTTCTCTTGTGTTTTGGGGAACGCGGAGGGAGAAAAAAAAATGAAAATTTTCCAGCAATTGGTTTGGTTGTTTGTAAATATTGAGAAATTGATCAATTGTTCGATGTTTTGCTGGATTGATACTTGGGACCAATGTTTGATTCTTTCGTGTTTGCAGTGAGCCAATTTGCTTTGCATTCGTACCGCAGTTTCAGTCCACCTTGAATGTAGCTTTCAATCTAGCTTCAGTCGTGCCCTCGAAATCCATTTCCCTCTATCAAAATTGCAAGTCAGTGGGACGACGACGGTGGGAGCTCATTCATTTTCTTTATCTTTTGCCTTTCCACATTATCAATTTGTCACTCCTTAACTGCCCATAATCCACTGTTTTTAATTGTAATTGTTTTGTTTTGGTTGGGTTTAAATGCTTGTTTGGGAGGTAGGGTTTAGTTGGCCATTTTCTCTTTGTTTTAAATGTGGGCATAGCGGTTGAATTGTTTTAAGTGTAGGTCCTGTACATTTCATTTGAAGTGGCTTTTATTCGGATTTGTATTGGCGTAGTTGTGTTGTTTTCTTGAAGAGCACAGAATTGAATAGATTCATTTTCCTCTGCTGTAATCATTGGGTGGGTGCTTGTTGATATCATAGGGTGTAATTCCAGATGTAATGTTACTCTGTAATGTATAAAAGGGTAAGTATAGCATGTAATATGACCTATGATTCCATCTAAATTTTATAGTTTTTATTAATTTGTTACATAAATTGAATTTTGATTTGCATATTTTTTAATCTGAGAATTTTTATTGAAGTAAGCTCATGCTTGTCTCTGTCTATTGCAGGAACTTCATGAACAGTAACTCAGTTAATGTGAAGATCATAAGAGTAAGATGAAGAGACATTGCAGGCTTTGGTGGCCAAAGCAACTTATATCAAATCAAGAATCATCCCCTAGTATTTTGTTCGGGTGGTTTGTCACCTGTTCACCATCATCCTTTGACGTGATTGTAGCGTTTACTTACAGTGAAGGCTTGCTTTCTAGGTCTAGTACTAGCATTGAGGTACAAAACTGAATTTGAGTTCACAATTCATTTTCCATGCATACAGTTTAGAGTAAGGCACTAGGAAGCACTAACACTTCTATAAATAGCGTTTTGCCATGTCCCCCACTTTTTGGACACGACAATTCTCAAACACTCCTTCAACACATGGTTCAACATGTGTCCAACGCTCCTCAACTGTGTCAGAAGCGAACAGTATTTTTTCAGATTAGAAACCTTCTAGATACATCTTGGACACCTCTTAAAAACGGCTTGAGTATGAATACAAAAAGTAAACTGACGTCTATTATTGGTCAAACACTTCATAGATGCAATCCTAATTATTAAAGTAAAAAAGTAAAAAGAAATTAAAGAAAACAACTTTTACTTTAAATAATGAAATCCTAATTATTAAAAATTTAATTTTGAGTCTAATTCAACCTCATAAAACTCGTTTGTAAAGTGAGGTTTGCACTTACATATATACTCCAAATTAGTCTTATCTTTATTCGATGTTGGACTTCCAACACTCTTCCTCACGTCGAGGTATATACATCTCATGTGTGAGACTAGACATTAATAGGTGGTCTGATAGCAATGATATGTCCAACAAACACAAATCTCGTTAACATAAGCTCTAACCCATGACTCTGATATCATGTTAAAAAGTGGACTTTAAATGTAACTTAACCTCACAAAACTGACTTGTAAGGTAAGGTTTGCATCCACATGTATACTCTAATTGATCTTATCTCTAATCAATGTGAGACTTCCAACACTAATAACATTTTCTGAGGTTTGTTTCTATTAAACTTAACTAGTTATTTTAGCTACTAAGACACATGTTTCTTAATTAGAATTCTATGGTGAGGGCTGCTATTATATGGAAAGTGCAGCAAATATGTTTATAAGGAAAGTGTGAAGTATATTAATGTTAAATTTCAATTGAGATATTTATCATTATTATATATATGTATGTATGCATGATTACATACATGTGCATAGATATATGCATGCATACACATATACATGACATCAGCTTTCACCACGTCCACTATTTTGGATATTAGCCGTGTTCCAGTATCCGTGTAAGTAGTTGGAGTCCATGTTTCTTTGATAAATTAAATTGAATAGTGTTAGAATATTTACCCTATTTATCATCATTATATTGTGTCCAGGGTTATCCTATTTATCATGATTATATTGTGTCTAGGGTTACCCTATTTATCATGATTATATTGTGTCTA